>NW_024583495.1:60757-64416 GCF_018398535.1 Haplochromis burtoni
CATTTAGGGTATGCACAAATGTGAACACATGTAGGGTATGCATAAATGTGAACACATGTAGGGTATGTACACATGGTAGTGTATGTACACATGTGCTAAGAGTGTAGTGAAGATACACCCATGCCAATAGTATAGTGCAGGTACACCTGTGTTTACAGTCTGGTGTACTGTAAGGTCACAGTGTAATGTAATGTAGGCTTAGAATACTACTGGCTTACACTATAGTATATTGTAGACACATCTGTGTTTACAGTATAGTATACTGTAGTTACACTTATTGTCTTACTATTGTTTACACTTGTGTTTCAGAGGGTAGTGCCGTATATTTACAGTGGGCACATTGTTTTTGCACAACAACTGCAAATGCAGCAACAACAACAACAACCAAAACTGAAACTGTCAGACCAACTATCAGTTCAGTCTTGCCTCCATCTTTCTCTTGTCTTGGTGGCCCTGCAGGTGAGAAACAGGTGTGAGGTGTCAGCTGTCAGGTAGGTGATGAGTGAAGAACAGAACAGAATCCATTTCCTCTTCAAACTGCTGTCAGACATTATCTACTGCATTCTGATCACATCACTCAGACCAGCTGCTTTCTACAAAGTCTCATCAACAACATCTTTAGAAACAAACAACAATCAGGAAGCAGCTTCACCTCTGATCACACACACACTCAACTCTACTCACTCACCTGGAGGATCAACAACACTCAGGCTGAAGGTGCAGATGGGATCACTGTCCAGATATGCTCTCTTCCAGCGTTTTCTGCTTATGCGAACCTGATATATACCAGCATCAGCAGTCGTAACATTCTTCAGAATCAAAGACACGTTTCCATCTGTCATCTGATTGTCCTGCAGAACCACCCGGTTCTTAAAAGACTGATGCTGTTTGGTAGGATCAGATTGATTGTCCCGGTACAGAAGGACATATTTTTTCCCCAGATCAGGTCTACTCCACTCTAGGCCAATAATGGTTTTACCATTTAAAGCTTGACATGGCAGAGTTGTGTTTTTGCCAAACACAGCAGTCACATTTATCCGGTCTGAATGAGAGAAAAAAGAGAAAGGCAATATTGACTTCTAACCCAGCCAACCACAGTGTGAAAACCTAGAGTGAGAAAGCCCTGATTACCCAAACCCCCTGCTGAATGGAAATAGTGAGTTTACATTTGACACAATCACATCAGTTTATCTTAAAACTATTTGTAAAAATATGGCAAATTTCACCGTTTTGGGTGATATACTCAAAGTCCAGCATGCTGCAGGCATGTCCCCATTTTTACAAACACAAAAGCTATGAAGTTTCAACAAGGGGATTAAAAACCCAAGCAAAAGTCATTTGATACATTTCCACATCTTCAGCTGATATCCATCCACAACATTATTAAAAAAAACAAACCCTGCCATTACTTAGTTTGAGTTCTTTTTTCCCCCCAACACAGACTTGATGTGTTTACTGTAGGTGTGCAGTCGCCTCATTTTGAGCAAGCAAACCCTGACTGGGACTACTGCTCTGAATAGGAGTTAGTTTACCATTAGGGAACAGTTTGTTTTAATAGATTACGAAATAAGTAATCCTTCTTATAATCCTACTGCTAGTTCGAGACAACTGAACCCAATAAAATCAACTATTATTGTGTTAAAGTGTCTTGAATTATTATAAGTGTCTCCACATAGATGTTTTTTCATCAAGCAAGAAGTCTTCTGGAGATAAAAAAAAAAAAAAGGCCTACACATGATGTCTGCAGCTCAGCTTCAAACCAGATTCTTACAGGACACTTCACTGGTTTGAACAATGGAGGGATGCCTCAATTGTTTTGCATTTTGCATTTAGATTTTACAGCGCAAAGTGAAAAAAGAAAAAGAAAAGTAAAAGTAGTATTCGTACTATGTTTATTTTACCAGTGGTGTATTAGAAATAATGAAAGGATTTAAAAAGCAGCTAAATGGACCCTTTAAATGAATTGACTCAATTTTATGAGCAATTAAATTCCCAAATAAAACTAATGTTTTTACCAGGAAAATAATACATGTGTAGAATATGTGATACTAGTAGCGGAGGTCATGGCTTTTTCCTTTGAAATACTGTATCACACACAAAATTCAAGACTCACATATGATTATATTATACAGATACACATAAATTTTTAGGACTTTAGCCCAAAACTCCTGAAAATGTACTTTTGTGTAGTCTAGGAGGAAGGCACGACTCGTTTGTGTTTTGGAAGCACATATTCTACTTTTTAAACGAATCTTGTTAATTACAATTAACATAAAAATTTTACATTTTATATATAATATATATTATATTATATTTTAGTATGAAAGCTCAGATCCTAAATATCTAGAATCATCATGTTGACATATGTAAAAATATACTCAGGGGTTGTTTATTCCTCCATTAACTATGATCATAATTAATCATTAATAATCATTAGTAAACTCCAGACATGGACGCCAGAATTCCAATGAATTTCATTTAACCTCTGCAAAGAAATCAGTCGTGAATTCAATGAGTTGTGAGGTTTTTTTCTGGGTGTGTGTGTTCAATGAGGCCTTTGAACAATACAGCGGCTGGTGGCGCAATTCCAAAGAACTTCTTTTTAAAATTTTTGTTGTGACACTGCTGCCCAGGTCTCCCTTGAAAATCGATTTTTAATCTCAATAGAATAAAAAAAGATTCGGGCTAGGCCCAAAGTCATTTTCTATATCAGAAAATAGTTTAACTCACCACCGGAGGAAGAAGGGATGAAAATGGCCAGTAAAATCAACCGGAGCCAGAATGAAGACGTTGCATCAGACATTTCAGCTGTCCGAAAAACTGAACGGAATGAAAGATTAATGATTAAATTGAATCTACCGAGTCAAATTAGTTCAAATTTAAACGTAAAGATGTTAAAAGTTTTTGGTCATCTCCTTTCACTTAAATAGTTTTTTCCAAAGAAACATCTGAAGAAACAACAGCTCGCACCATATAACATTAACATAGAGTATACGGCGGCATGCAGGAAGCATGAGGGAAACATCGACACGTAAAATTACTGACACAGAGTTTCTCATCATCCTGTGAAGTCAAATTAAAGCTGTCATTAAAGCAAGAACAAACCTTGAGTCGACATGTAATCGAGATTGTAAAATTCCACAGTAACACAACGAGTTACTTCCGCGAACACTTAGGTGCGCTCCTCTTTACCTTTAGGGATCACGTGATTTCTTGTAGCTGTGACAACCACTTCTACCAGGTAGACACGTAAACGCATTTTTTTTTTTTTTGCTGTTGTTGTTTAATCTTACAATAAAAATCAATGTATCTCCAGTTTGAGGTCAATCATATTTTTTTAATGAAAAACAAACTTGTGTTTCACAATCGAATCATTCCACCTGTAGTGCATATACACCTGTAGTGGTTTAGAGTATAGCGCTATAATCTAAACCAGCGGTCCCCAACCCCCGGGCCTCGGACCGGTCCCGGTCCCGGTCCGCGAGTCGTTTGGTACCGGGCCGCGAGAGTTGAGGCTCAGGTGTGAAATGTGTGGTTTTCAGGGTTTTTATCGGTTTTCAGCGTTATTTTGTTATCGTTTTTATCGTTAACTCGGTTTAACTGTCTTTTCACGTATGTTATGAATAAATCTTCTTTTTTTTCGGTACCGGTACTAGTTT
>NW_024583495.1:65652-73792 GCF_018398535.1 Haplochromis burtoni
AGCGCTTTTGGGTCCTTAGGAAAAGCGCTATACAAATGCAGGCCATTTGGACTCTTTAAACATCTTGATTAAAGAAACTCACTTCAGCGACTTCAGTAGTTTAATAAGGTTAAACTCATTCAGTCAATAATGTATTCACGGTTTACTTAAAATAAATAAAATCTGTATTTATAGTACTGAGCCAATTTGTTAGACCATTTTTTTAAAAAAAAAATCAAAGATAATTTAGAAGTGTAAGAAAAATTATTTTCAATTCAAGCTCATAATATACTTAATTAGGCAAATCACAATCTGAATTGTCGTTTTATATTTAGATTCACTGTTCAAGAATGCAGATACATGTATACAGTGTAATTCGTCATCTTCATCAAAAAGAAATAATAATAATAATAATAATGATATAATTTTTTTACTATTTTTTTCTGCTTCTTTTTAAAACGGTAAATTTGAAAATTCTTAAATAACAACAGCAATTATATTTTCACATTAAATATATCACACTGATCAAAGGCCTTGTGCACACTAGTGGCTTAACCTTTGCAGAAACATGACTGTTAAAAAGTCCTTGCCCGGTCATGCATTCACTGCATTGGAGGAGCAATGACTGTAACTTTATACAGTCATTGGGGAGGAGCATGATTCCCACAATCAGAGTGCGCAGAGTTGCATTTTTCTATGGCAATTGAGAGCGTAGTTGTAGAGTAGCGCTGCTGAGGGTAATTTATGGACTTGAACTGAATTGGACTAATGCTGGCAAGTGTGCGTTCATAGAACCAGTAACATTGGGAACATTTTATTTCTGTTGCAGTTAATGTACCAATGTAGACACCTGTTACTACGGTTTGTGTGTCAGTAGATATGCTGTAGAAAAGTAAAGTAGGTAGTAGTGTGGCTTCACAGGATATCCCTCGTTTCTAAGTTGTTTCAATTGTTGTGGAGCAGGGGCGATTCTAGGATCAGAGTTTTGGGGGTGCTGAGCAGGTGCATTTCAACCACTGTGATAATAATAATAATAATAATAATAATAATAGTAACATTAGGAGGGCAAGAGAGTTCCAAAGCATTCTCAAATATATTATTATGATATATGGATGCAATTACAATAACCTAAATAAAATATAAGCAAAGCTTCCTCTTGTTTTTGGTGGAGGATGATGTCTCAGGCGTTTCCAGTTACTGAGGCAGGAATGCATAGCAATGCACTTACAACATACTAGGTCATTCAAACCTGTTGATCCTGTTTCTGGAATCTATCAGAATATCTAAAGCCTTCCTTCTTTTGTTCTCTCTCATACCTGTAAAACATTCACATGCATTCACTGACACTTTGTCTATGGGGAGAAATGGCACAGAAAGGATTTAAGATTGCTGGTGACAAACTCTCCTGCGCGATCTGTTTGGATCTACTGAAGGATCCTGTGACTATTCCCTGTGGACACAACTACTGCAGGGACTGTATTAAAATTCACTGGGATGGACAGGATCAGAAGCACATCCACAGCTGTCCTCAGTGTAGACAGACCTTCATACCGAGGCCTGCTCTGGTGAAAAACACCATGTTAGCAGAGTTGGTGGAGGAAGTGAAGCAGACTGGACTGTATGCTACTCCTGCTGATCACTGCTATGCTGGACCTGAAGATGTAGCCTGTGATGTTTGTCATGGGAGAAAGCTGAAAGCCTTCAAGTCGTGTCTGCACTGTGTGGTCTCTTATTGTAAACACCATCTCCAGCCTCATAATGATGTAGATGGATTAAAGAAACACAAACTGGTCAACCCATTCAAGAAGCTTCAGGAGAACATGTGCCCTCACCACAGTGAGGTAATGAAGATTTTCTGTCGCACTGATCAGCAGTGTATCTGTTATTTGTGCTCCATGGGTGAACATAAAGGCCACGACACAGTCCCAGCTTCAACAGAAAGAACTGAAAAGCAGAAAGAGCTGAAGCCGTGTCATGAAAAAATTCAACAGAGAATCCAAGACAGAGAAGAACATGTTAAGGTGTTTCTGCAGGAAATGGAAGCCATTAATGAGTCTGCTGATAAAGCTGTGAGGGACACTAACAAGACACTTCAACAACTATTCCTTCTCATCAAGGAAAACATTTCTGATATCCAGCAACAGATCAGATCCCAACAGAGAACTGAAGTAAATCGAGCCAAAGAGGTTCTGGAAAAACTGCAGGAAGAGCTCAGGGAACTGAAAAGGAAAGAAGCTGAACTGGAACAGCTCTCTCACACAGAGGATCACACTCAGTTTCTACACATGTTCCCTTTGTTCTCAAATTTTACTGAATGTACAGAGGTACCCTGCACTAAACGTCATCCTCTGCTGTACTTTGATGATGTGCCGGCTGCTGTATTAGAGGTGAAAAATAAACTACAGGACGATCTTCAGGAAGGATGGCAAAACGTTTCCCGCACAGTGACTGATGTAGACGTGTTGCTACCTCAACCAGAGCCACAAACCAGAGCGGAATTCTTGAAGTTTTCAACTCAGCTCACACTGGATCCAGACACTGTAAACATGCGGCTGTTATTATCTGAAGAGAACAGAAGGGCAACATTTGTGAGTAAAAAACAGGCATATCCAGGTCACCCTGAAAGATTCATGAACAGGTCTCAGGTCCTGAGCAGAGAAAGTCTGACTGGACGTCACTACTGGGAGGTACTGTGGAGCGGGTTTGGTATTTACATAGCAGTCGCATGCAAAAGCATAAGCAGAACTGGAGATGAAAGTGAATTTGGAAATAATGATAAGTCCTGGGCGTTAAAGTGTTCTTCTATTGAGTATGAATTAAGTCATAAAAGAGTATTGGAATTTTTTTCAGGTCCTCAGTCCTCCATAATTGGAGTGTACCTGGATCACAGAGCAGGTATTCTGTCCTTCTACAGTGTCTCTGACACCATGACTCTCATTCACAGAGTCCAGACAACATTCACTCAGCCGCTCTATGTTGGACTGAGGGCTTATCATTTCTTAGGATCAGACTCCTCTGCTGTGTTTGTTTGAGTTTGAGTATGCAGAATGAAGTAATTACTTTTTGTGCTTTTCTTGTGCGTTTTTTGAAATTAAATATATAACCCTTGGTTGGTTGCACCCTTGAATGTTAAAGAGGACATGGTAAAAATGGTAAATGGCCTGTATTTGTATAGCACTTTACTTAGTCCCTATTGACCCCAAAGTGCTTTACTTTGTGAATGACTACGTTCAGTCACTATTGATGGCAAGCTACATTATAGCCACAGCTGCCCTGGGGCGCACTGACAGAGGCGAGGCTGCCAGGCACTGGCACCACCGGGCCCTCTGACCACCAGCAGTAGGCAACGGGTGAAGTGTCTTGCCAAAGAACACAATGACGGAGACTGTAGGAGCCGGGGCTCGAACCGGCAACCTTCAAGACGACTTGCCAATGCTTGAGCCACGATCACTCCATGGAGAAAACACATTTGCATGCATAAATAAATGTATTAAAATAATTAACAAAAATGTCATGCTTTGACCAGAGATTGTAAATTGAAAAATTTATATTTTATTTTCTGTATCTTTTGAAAAATATTTTGCTCATCATTATAGTTTGTCATAGATGAAATGCATTTCATTTTATTTTGTTAAATTTTTAACTCATAAATATTTTCATAAAATGCTGTAGTAATGTATCCACAAGTTGATCACCAGTTATCAAATAAATTTGCTTTAAAAATGTATGTTTCTTAAATGAAGTATCTGTGTCTGTTTATTTATAAACATGAGTATTTTGTTCCATGTTTTGAATAACCAGTGGAGTTTTGTTGTTTCATTTTCTTAATCTATGCTTTTAGTTGCTCCACAGCGTAGTGGTTTTTCTTGTTTGGCGAATGCATAGAAATGCAATGGAGCCTAAACTTTTCTTAAGTGGGCAGTATGGAGTAAAACCACTGCAGAAAGAAACCCTTCTAAACTGACCGTATTTACAAAACAGATAAACAGCCTGATGTATCTTAAAAAATATGGGTATTTTTTTAAATAAATCTCATATGTTTTTCCACATTCAAAGTTTGCAGCCATTCAACGTTCAAGACCAGTTTGGTCCACAAATATTTGGACAGAGACAACTTTCTTATTTTGGTTCTGTGCGTTACCAGAATGAATTTTAAATGAAACTCAGATTCAGTTGATTTTCAGACTTTCAGGTTTAATTCAGTGGGCTGAACAAAAAGACTACATAAAAAAATGTAAGGAACTAAAGCATTTTTAACACAGTAGTTGTTTAAATGCTCATTTCTGATTCTTGGCTGAAATCCCTTTGCTGGCAATAACAGTCTTAAATTCATGAGCATCACCAGATGCTGGATTTCCTCCATTTTAATGCTCTGCCAGGCCTTTACTGCAGTGGCTTTCAGCTTTCTGTCTATAACAAGTGAAATGCATGCTCAGCTGGGTAAAGATCAGCTGACTGACTTGGCCATTTAACTATATTCCACTGCATCCGCATCTCCTCTGGTGTGCCACCACAGACCACGCTCTGCCACAGGGATAGTTTTTGTGCCTATGCATATGTCTTTCACTTTGGTTCGGCCCAGGCGGGTCCAGTAAAGACACATTCTTCTTCATTCACAGCTGGGTGCAGGTTTCTCCAAACTTAAAAACAATATCTTTGCACAATGACTTAAACTAGCACCATTGGAGAATAAACTCCTGGGTTGCTTTGACTGTATGTTTTGGGCCATTGTCCATCTGTGTTTCAAACAGTTTTTATAACTTCACACCAATATTTGACATCTGCATGAGCTAAATAGTCTCAATAAAGAAATGATTTGATTTGTCCACCTATTTTTAATCCTGGCATAAATCGCAAATCATTATTTGAGAATTTAATTCCCCCCCAAAGAGGGTAGCATTCCACATTGTTGCCTTTCATCAGAAATAGTACTTAGAGCTCTGCCCAAATACTTCATACAAAGAGATGACATTGACCCATGCTCTCATTTCTTTTAAATGCTGTTTGACAAACTTGAAGGTCTGATTGGTTCCTCTTTTTTTGACTCGTGGACTTCTGAGGCTCTGTTAGAGTGACTGTCTGCTTGATGGTGATTTCCCTAATCAATGAGCTATTTGTCCTTTTTGTTCTTTTTCACAAATGAACTTTACAGGTTTTTTATACCGTGGTCGTTGTCTCAGTTTTACCATTATGGCCTTTTCTGGATTGTAAAAGAACCACGGCAGACCCGGCGACATGTTGATGCTTTTCAGCATCTTTAAAAAGTGTATTAACCACAGTTGCTATTACAAACACACAAACAGTTGTAGCTCTACATCCAGCCGCACATATCACCACCAACCATAACAAACACAGACAGACAGCACAGCTTTTTATGTCGGTGAGGCGTCTGAACCTACACTGAAGTGTTTTTATATATGAGAATCACCATATTAAGCATGTAACTTATGTAGTTATAAGATTGTGCCACTTGCTGCGTAAAATTTAATAATTAGGATTAGTGCGATATTTGACCATGTCATGACCTATTGTGATAAGCCAAAGGGTAGCCGGTGTCCTGACTGGCCTCTGGCCAGGACCTTGGCCACTACCTGACCCTGCAGCTGTGTTTGGTGGGAAAGTTACCCAGCATATATTAGGCGACCAGATGACACCCCGGCACTTTTTTCCTGCTGCTACTTTCTGTCCATCTCTGTGTTGCTCTGCTGTCTGTGCTTAAGGCTGTACACCTCGGGCTTTTGCTTTGCTTGATCTTCTCTCTTCAGATCTTCGTGTCACTCTGTCAAACTTCACCTTCACTGCTCTCCAACGAGCACCTTTTGTTTCTTTTGCTTATTTGAGTAGTAATCATGACTTTCACAGAGATCCTGTCATAGTCAGTCTTTCTAACTGTGGCCTGTATTAGTCAGCAGCCCTGACACATTACTGCACTTTGAAGTTGAAACAAGAAGCTGTAGACTTCAGCCTTGTAGGGAATTCTGATGTAGATGATCGGTTTCATACACACGGGTATAAATTTGATGCTCTGAATCCTTTCTGTTCCTTTTATTTGGCTAATGGTACTTTTCACTCTGAAACAGTGATGCTTATGTGCTTAATGAAAAACTGGATCAGAACAGAATGAGCATCATCTGACATGAAAGTAAAAGTGAGGAGATCTAGTTTAAATGTTGTTTGTACTGCAGACTGTTTCAAGATGATGTGAAGGATAAAAATAGTGTAGTAGAGTCAGTGGGGGATATATGCAGCCTCTTTACAACAGCCAAAACAGAAAGACAGCTTAGCTCAATACATTATATCACTGAATAGCTCAAATAAAGTAAGCAGTTCAGTAAATATGGTACAGCAGCTTCTCACCTGTAGCATGTTAGTCCTGTTTCTTTTCAATCAAATGGTCTAATGGTCAGTTTGTAGAACATCAGTGCACCAGATGCTTTGTTTTTTCTGGTTTAGTTCAGCAGAGCTCAGTTCTCTCTGTAGCGCCTCACTGTGATTGGCTGCTGTGCTGAATGTTTCCTTTAATGTCTCTGTACTGTGTTGTTTCCTCTTTTAGACCAGACAAACATCACAGCTGAGTCTGGGCAGAACATCTCACTGACATGTCGAGCTCCAAATAATAATAAGCAGATCTTGGCTGTTCAGTGGAGCAGAGCTGATCTGAAGCAAGAATATGTGCTTTTGTACAGAGATGAGGTTTTTATTCCAGACAACCAGCATCCAGCTTTTAAGAACCGGGTGGATCTGCAGGACAGACAGATGAAGGGTGGAGACGTGTCTTTGATTCTGAAGGATGTGACGATTAATGACACTGGAAGATACGAGTGTCGTGTCTTCAGGAGAGGAACAAAACACAGGATTAGTACCACCAGTCTGAGTGTTGTTCCTCCAGGTGAGTCAGATGGTAGGTTTTGTAGTAAAAGGCTTTGATATTTATTAAGTTGTTTTTATGGTGCATTTTCTTTTACTTCATAATACACAGTAATACTATAAGTCATCACCTGCCTGACAGCTGATGTCTCACATCTTTCCAATCTGCATGTCCATCACACACAGCAGATGGAGTGGAGACGGGTGGAGTCAGCAGAGGACGCTTTGGACTGGTGGCTGCTCTGTCTGCTTTTGTTGTGACCATCGCTGTCATAGCTGTGATCTCCAAGAAACAAAAGATGAAGAATACTCCCACTTCCTCCCCATCTTGATGAACTAACTTATATGGCTCCGGTCTGAAACAGACAACTGGGAACTTTTCTGTGAGAGCAGAAGAACCAGTCTGACATTAAAGTTGTTGGAGCTATTTGTACTTTATTTTTAATTATATAAACTATAAATTATCCATACATGTGAGTGTGAATGTTGTCTTCTTTACTACTAATAATAATTTATACTTTATTGATCATTGTGGGGAAATTCTTCTCTGCATTTAACCAATTCACTCTGTGAAGCAGTGGGCAGCCATTGGGCGCCTGGGGAGCAGTGTGTGGACACGGTACCTTGCTCAGGGGTACCTCAGGGAAGAAAAGTAAAGTAAATATCAAAATATGAACAACTTCCTGAATCAACAGTCTTATTAAAACTATTTATACTCCATTCAAGTTGCTCCAGCTACACAGGTTTTCATGCAGTCACAAATACAAAAAAACACCAACTTGGAAACCAGGATCAATAATTCTGATTCCATAATATATAGTCAGATCTCCACTATCATGAATGCAGCTGTAAAATGGAGAAAAATTGATTGAAAAACCTTCAAACAAAGGCTGACTAACTCCATCCTTCCCTTCATTATGTTTGTTTGGTGCCACTTCCGAGGTTGCTGAAGGGGAATTTGTGAGATGTAATGATGCCATGTTCTCTGTGTGTGTTCTCTGTGTCCAAATTCAGCCTGGAGCTTCTCACTGTGATATAGCATTTCTGCACCACTGTCAGAGCCTGACACATGGGAATAATTACTAAACATGGAGCTCACACTAGAACAGAAACAAAATTTGCATGTGGACAACAAGAAAGGTCTTGTATGAAAAAATATACTTCTGTAATAGTAGTCTTTTTTTACATGGAGTGGTCAAAGGAGCTTGCAAAGAAAAGCGTCTGGACTTCTTTAAGTTGCTTGAAGACGTTTCACCTCTCATCCGAGAAGCTTCTTCAGTTCTAAGGTCAAATG
>NW_024583496.1:0-1154 GCF_018398535.1 Haplochromis burtoni
AGCTGAAACACAGGAATCAAACCAGGGACGCTGCTGTTATGGAGCTGAACTGGAACCATTCAGACACTGAGGCCCTCTGAACACATTTTAATTACAGCTGTGCAGAGACACACTGATGACTGACTGGAACACTATGATTCACATTTTACATTAACACCATCCTCACACATGTTTATATGTGGCCACTAGAGGGAGATGTTGGACTTTGAATACAAATGAGGATGTAAGAAGATCGTCATTGATTCTTCCAGAGATTGATATTAACATGCTTAACTCATAAAAAGGGTGGTCACTGAGATTGCCCAAACTTTGTGGATGTGCAGATGTCTCTTGATTATGCTTTAACATAATTAAAATGCAATTTTCAATTCAAATAAGTGTCAGGTCAAGGAATGTTATTTTACTGTCACTGTGTTATCATTCACATGCACGGTCATTATTTCATCATTACTTCATTAGTCTGCATCACTTATCATCACGTATCATCAATATTATCATGTATCGTTTATCATTTAGTAAATCTGCTAACGGTGTGGTTACTGAATAATCTTGTACTCCAGAAAAGCACCAACATGGCTGCAGTTCCAGGCGGCCCAGTAATGCAGATGAGGACGCTGAACTTTCGTTGGCCTGGACCTACAATCTCACAAAACTGCACACTCGTGTACACAATTGTTTCTGTTCCAAATACCGATGATTGGAAACATCTGGTTTCAAGCCTGGGAAAGGGTTGTTGTTCTGAGAAGAGGAGTTCCAGGAATTGTCCTGACATCATAATGGCTATAAAGCTTTCTGTAACGAGCAGAGAGGCGAAGACTAGCTTCCCACACTGTACAGAGTGTGTGTTTAATAAATCACTTTTTTGGACACCTCCTAGGACTCTGTCTCCGCTTATTTTTCCTTCCAAATCAAAAGAACCTTACAGAGCCTATCTTCACCACATATATGTGTTTTAATAGAATAATTTGTGTTGACCCACTATGGACTTTCAGTCGTATGTCTCTTCCTCAAAACTCGAACCGCGACATAAGCACGGCCAGAAGGGGAAAAAAAGTATTTTCTGCCTACGGACTGTATTCTGACAGTGTTAATAATGAAATCAACTCAAAAGTCAACCTTAAAAGATAAGTTAACTTTATATTCTATACAAACTT
>NW_024583496.1:26759-31343 GCF_018398535.1 Haplochromis burtoni
TTTTGTCACAGTTGTCTGTATTTTAAATGTTCTTTGTCTGAGGAGACGTATATAAGGTTAAGATGTTAAGTTAAGATGAAAGCAGAGAGCTGAGAGCTCTTTGTGTCTGACAAACTTCAGCAGAATGAAAGTGTGAGTCAGTGTGAGTTACATCTCGTTGCTGCTCAGCAGAAACTCCAGAGTCTGAAAACTGCGAAGCATTTAAAGTCTGCTCCCATCTATTGATGACACTGGTGCATTACATGGTGAATATGTCTAAAATGATCAGTTCATTGTAAAATTAGCAATAACTCATTTATTATTGATTATTATAACAATGGGCTGTGCAAATAATTGAGACTTCTTTAACCATTTTATGACCTTTCAAATGTGAGTAAGAACACAAAGTGCTGGCCTTTAGTCTGCAATCATGTTTTCTCTGCGAAACCAAACTACAAGCAAACAAACAAACAGTCTTCATCTACAGGAGAGCAGCAAAATCAGTGTGAGGTTTATATTGTTTATATTATATTTATATTACTTATATATGCTTAGAGCTTTATAATCGATTGCATACTGATAGAGATCTGATCCTTAGCAGTCTGCAAAGACTCTGTCTGCCTTCCAGCGTGCTCTGGCATGCACACACATCTTAAGGTCATGAGAGAGGTCATACCTTCTCTTACTGATTTATACTATAGGAGGACACCTACTCTGTATCTGTTTTAGTATAAGGGCCTCTTGTTTAGATGGGGAGTCGTTCACAGGGTCACATCTTCAATTCAGTTTTATTTATATAGTACCAAATCACAACAACAGTCGCTTTAAGGTGCTTTCTATTGAAAGGTGGACCCTACAATAATACACTGAGTTTCACAGAGCCTCTATTTGACTTCAGTGAACCAGTGAAAACCCTCTTTTAGTGCACATGTGCAGAATGAGCACTCAGACACTGTCTGTGGAGTATAATCAAGCCTTTACCACTGACCATTCATGTGTTTGACTGAATTTTCTTAAAAAGTAGCAGATTTGTTTAAAAAAAAGTGAATCAGTTTCAACAAATGAACTTAAGACAAATGAACTGGAGTTTTGAGGCCCTCAGGAGGTCAGAGGTCATGTTCACTCTGTGAGCTTGCTCTTACAAACAGGACCACCATTCATTAATATGTTTGTATCTGCTCTCAGTTGGGGTTTAATATCCCAGAGATTTGACTGACAGGAGGAACAGGAGTGTATATTATTGAAAAACATAACATGAAACATAAATAAAACTGCCACGGCTGTATACATACAGCAACCGTGTCGATATGTTAAGGGAATGCGGTTCAGCAGCTTTGAGTTGACGTAACTTCTCATTACTCCTGATGTCAACAAGCATATTCTGAATGTCATTAAATAACACGCTGGGATTAGTTTCACTTCCATCGTCCTGTTTATGTCCGACTCTGTACTTTGGCAGTCAGTAAATAATAGATGTTAGCTGGTCATTTAGCTATTAAAATGATGTTTCTGTGATGAGAACGCCTCAGTTCTTATCAGTGTTTGCAGCAGGTGATCATGTTAACCTATAGGTCTACTTGCAAACCTGCTGATCTAGCTCTAAAGAAACCTAAAAAGCACTTGACTTCAGCTCCAGGCGACACAGAGTGAAGACTACACAGAGACAAACAGCAGTCGAGCTGCAGCCTCAGGCTGATACTCATATATTATTATCACATGTCAATCATTTCCGACATATATCCTGTAGAAAAACAGATGCAGCTCAGATTCCAGTAAGACCCAACCCGTATGTTTATCTTCTTTAACAAAGATGTTAAAACAGACCTTGATTCAAAGTTCAGCTTCACCTCACCAACAGTTTTATGATGAAATATTTTCCTATCATTGCTTCTGTCACAAAACTATCCAGCAAAACTTCTTCTAAATTTAAAAACAGATCACAGTGTAACTTTAAGGATTTGGGGAACGTCTCACTGCCCAGGAACTGACTGAAGAGATTAAATTAGTGTTTTCAGTTATTTGAAGCAGATGGTAAAGCTGTTATCTGATCAAAATACAGCTGCTGATTAGGAACTTTAAATAAAAAGGGCTAAAAAGAGGAAACAATTAAAGCTACGTAATAATTATTTAAACTTTTATTTAGTTTTCTGCATCATCGACCCTCAGCTGGATGATGCAGATGGGGTCACCGTCTGGATTAGCTCTCTTCCTGGAGTCTGTTCCTCTCATGAAGACGTGACACTCGTACACTCCAGTGTCAGCAGCCGTCACTTTCTGCAGGACCAAAGACGCGTCTCCGTCCTCCATCTGTCTGTCCTGCAGGTCCATCCGGTTGTCAAAATACGGACGCTCGTTTACTGGATCAAACGTCTTATCGTGGTGAAGAAAAACCTGCTCTGGTTGCAGGTCCGGTCTGCTCCACTCTACACCGATGATGTCGTTGCTTGGAGCTCGACATGGCAGAATGACGGTCTGTCCCGGCTCCGCTGTGATGATTTTCTGGTCTGAAACAGAGCAGAGAGGTTAAAGTAACTGCAGCAGCAGCCAGTCAGACAGAGAATGCTGAGCTCTGCTGAACGGGACCAGAGTACGAGGAGGTTTACCATCAGCTGGGTGTCTGACAAAATATGATCCACATTGAGTTCAGTGAGCGAATCTCACTGAAGAAGAGCAGCACGTCCATCTGAATATGGATGACATTTGTGTTTTCACTAACATTCAGCACTTTTCTATAACCAGCTTAAACTTTACCAGATGCTGGATTAAGCTAAACTCCTGCACCAAACTCTGTTATGATCAAGGTTTCAGATGCCTGGGCTCAAAATTTACATTTACAGATATGTGAAAAGTTCCTCAGATGCATTTAATTTTAGTGTCTTTTACTTGACAATATCAAACATTAAATCATTAGCACAATCAATGAATTCAATTCACTTCAATTGAATTGAATTGAATTGAATTGCACTTCGTTGTGTGAACACAGTTCAATTCAGTTCAATAACTCTTACATCTGTAGCCTGTATTCAGAAGCTTGTATGATAGCATTTGTTGGGTTAACAAATATTTCCTGGTTGGTTTTGTTGAAGTGTCACACAGGCTGGTTTTTTTTATTGAAGCCTGCCTGCTGTGTATAACGTAAGTGTAAGGTAACGGACTAAGAGCCTGACAGTTCCTTATTACCCACAGTTAATAAAAGAAGAAGAGCTGCCTCGGCTCTTACATTGAGTCCAGCTCTAATACGAGAATTATTTGTTCCAGATTTACACCGACTTCTGTAAAGGCGTAAAGATCCAATGCGAGCTTTGACGTTTTGTTCTTATGACAAAGTTGAAAAACTTGCAACAGGAGTCAGATGAAAACTCAGTGCAGCAGAGAGAGTTTTCATTGGCTCTCTTTCTGGAACAAAGTCATCTGATGGTTACGACAAATCTGAATCTTCTCCTTGGAACAGATCACTTCTAATTCAGCTTCAGCAGAATAGGGTCAGGTCATAGAATCGGACAGAACAACTATTTTATTGTAACTCCGAATATACACCAGTTATTGAGCATTAGAACTCAATTTAGCTGCATTGATTTGCCATCAGACTAATGCAATATAATGAATCTAAGCATCTACGAAATAAATATGTTCCCACATACACACAGAAATACAGCAATAAAGCCCAGTGGACATCTCTATTCCAGACATTTTGCACTCATACGAAGGGATTTTAAACAGTTTCAGAGCTCATTTACATCCTGAATGTTTACAGAACTCTTCAGGAAATCCTGTTTGATTCAAAAAGAGTTTATTCTCACCTGCAGAGACGAGCAGGAGGCAGACAGACAGTAAAGTCCAGCAGAGAGACGCAGAAGTTACAGCGGACATTTCACACAGATGTCCAACGATGGTTCGATTGTTTGAGAATGCCAGAGATTAAAAGCTGACAACATGTTATTAATAAAGTGAAAGTAACTGAGTGTGTTACAAGGTGTGCATGTGAGGTGGTGGGGGTTGGTTGAGGGTTGCTCTGACTTGTTTCTGACAGAGGTGGAGTCAGAGTAACTGAAGTATTTCAGGGTTGAGCCCCAAGGCTTGAACTGTGTGTTTGCTCTGAACGTCAAACTCCTTTCTGGAGACTTGTTTATCAAGACACTCATCATTTCATTTCCATCGCAAATTATATTTGATTTATATCGATTATATATAAATATATATATATCCTTATTAGCACCACACAACCAGCTTTTAATGCAGTGTTGCCTGAGGGCCTGACAACAAACAGGAACGAACAAAGACCACTCTCACTCGGTACGTTAACGCGAGCTTTTTGTGTCTAATAAACTTCACATTTATGAACATATGACTGAGCTGATCAGTTGTAGTTGCGGATCTTTAGATATAATTACAAATATCCAGCGCACATTTCTGACATGTTTCTTTTACGTCTGATGCAAAATATATCATAAATCTTATCTACGTGAAAATCTGATGGTCAACCACAATGCTTACATTCTTCAACTACAGTATGTAACCAACAAACTGACATTAAAATGTGATTGCATGTGATTTGAAGTTCATGTACCTCCCCAGGACTTTCAACAGAAGAACCAGCGCGTGAGG
>NW_024583496.1:31363-32599 GCF_018398535.1 Haplochromis burtoni
TCAAAAAGAGTTTATTCTCACCTGCAGAGACGAGCAGGAGGCAGACAGACAGTAAAGTCCAGCAGAGAGACGCAGAAGTTACAGCGGACATTTCACACAGATGTCCAACGATGGTTCGATTGTTTGAGAATGCCAGAGATTAAAAGCTGACAACATGTTATTAATAAAGTGAAAGTAACTGAGTGTGTTACAAGGTGTGCATGTGAGGTGGTGGGGGTTGGTTGAGGGTTGCTCTGACTTGTTTCTGACAGAGGTGGAGTCAGAGTAACTGAAGTATTTCAGGGTTGAGCCCCAAGGCTTGAACTGTGTGTTTGCTCTGAACATCAAACTCCTTTCCGGAGACTTGTTTATCAAGACACTCATCATTTCATTTCCATCGCAAATTATATTTGATTTATATCAATTATATCCTTATTAGCACCACACAACCAGCTTTTAATGCAGTGTTGCCTGAGGGCCTGACAACAAACAGGAACGAACAAAAACCAGGACGACTCTCACTCAGTACGTTAACACGAGCTTTTTGTGTCTAATAAACTTCACATTTATGAACATGACTGAGCTGATCAGTTGTAGTCGCGGATCTTTAGATATAATTACAAATATCCAGCGCACATTTCTGACATGTTTCTTTTACGTCTGATACAAAATATATCATAAATCTTATCTACGTGAAAATCTGATGGTCAACCACAATGCTTACATTCTTCAACTACAGTATGTAACCAACAAACTGACATTAAAATGTGATTGCATGTGATTTGAAGTTCATGTACCTCCCCAGGACTTTCAACAGAAGAACCAGCGCGTGAGGGGGTGGGGGGGTTCTTGTGTCAGTAACTCATTTCTTCAAACAGTTCTTAGTTTGTATTAAATCAAATTTTTCTAATCTAAAGTAAGAATTGAAAAAAGCATTTAAGATCATTTTTGGGGGGTTTATACATTTTAGAAATGATTTAAATCCTGTTACATAAGATAATGTTAAAATAAACTGAAAGAAACAACACAAAACGTAAGAAACACATTTTATATTAAAGCTGCAGTGGTGAGCGGGTCCTCACACCCTGGTGCACATCTGAGCGTGTGCGGTTTACAATACATACAGCACGAGCGTGTTGTTGTTGTCATATGATTGTCTTTAGCAGGGGATGCTGATTGGATGCTGTCATTTACCTACTGGGGCGATCGTGGCTCAAGAGTTGGGAGTTCGCCTTGTAATCGGAAGGTTGCCGGTTC
>NW_024583496.1:33275-34274 GCF_018398535.1 Haplochromis burtoni
GTTTTTTTTTATTGTCTTAAAGCTTTCAAAATCTTTAGATATTGTACATATAAATAGTTAAAGTTAAGCAGTAAACAACACCATGAAATATATTTAAAGTAACTCAAGTGCTAATGTGTCCCCAGTGCACGATACCTTTGGATAATGTTCACATTACTCTGCACCAGAGATGAGTGCGAGGATGTGACATTTATGACCTGTGTTGAAGTTGAATTCACAGTTTTCATTGTCACAAACTTTGGCTCTATTTCACCTGCTCGGATCACGATTTCATCGGTAAATGAAAACTAACGAAAAACTTGAGAGAGCTGGTTTGTTTAGCGAAATCAGTGAGCAAGAGCTGGTCTGACTCTTAGGTGTAAACATATAATATAGCATCCAAATCAATTTCATTCAGTTTATTTCTGTAGCACCAAATCCCAGATTATAGTCGTTAGCGTCTGATATCAGACGAGATCAGGTGAGCACGCCAAACATTGGAGGAAATTAAAAAAAGCAAACCAGGAGTCAGACAAAAATTCACTGCAATTCGCGGAATTTAAATGATCTGTTTTCCTTTAACAAACCCTCACCTGACGGTTAGCAAAACCAGTTTTATCTGCTCTGCTCTAACAGACCCAAGATCAGATCTAGTTCAGCCAGAACTCAATGACCAGTTGACAGAACAAAAATGTAACTGTCTTTCAGAACATACACCAGGTGCACAGCGGTGCATTAACTCACCATCAAAATAATATGGTATAATACATTTGAATATACAAATATAAAACATGAAAAAACATCTGCCATGCCACATGCAAAACATTGGTATGAGGAAATTGTCACGGACAATTTCCTCTGGAGGACTCGGGGGTCCATGAGCAGTTTTGACTGTTGTTGTTGTTATTATTATTATTATTATTATTATTATTATTATTATTATTATTATTATTATTATTATTATTATTTGGTGATGTGTGTGTTTTTCTGCACAATGCTGTGTTAGTCTGTGTCCCACTC
>NW_024583496.1:35215-38464 GCF_018398535.1 Haplochromis burtoni
TACATATAATAATGTACAACACATTATGGAGTATGCTTCTGCTGTGAGGTCCTGCCTCCATGTACTTATGCAGTTAATCGCTAGACGGGTGTATTTATAAATAAAATTACATTAGGGAAATTTTCCTACACATATTTTTGACCTGGGGGTAGAATTGCTTGTGAAATGGAAAAATTAAAGACATGATGCATTTAAGGTAGCCCTTTTCCATTTGTATTTAAGAAGAAAATTTGTTCCACTGTGCGATGGCCAAACCTGTTCCTTTTCGTGGAGATAATTTCTCCTGCCTTAAGGAAAATCCCTTCACATGGCACAGAGGAGGCTGGAGTGCAGAGAAACTGGTAGAGATGCAGTTATACAGTCTACCTGGGCCCCACAAACTGTCAGCTGAAGATAATAAATAAATTAAATTGCTGCACATTTTGCAGACTAACAGTTTAAAATTATTTAAAACATAAAATATATCTTTTTATAACATTACATGTAAAGAGTCAAATAGAAGTCTTTCTAAAGTTATTTAATGATATTTATATTATGAAAAGCAGATTTTTGACATTTTAAGTTTGTCCCATTGTCAGATAAACAAGAACACAAAGCTGGAAAACCCACCCGATTGACCAAAATCAACTCAAAATTCTCCCACACAACAGAAACTCCTCTATTCCTCGCTGGCTCCAAATCTCTCAATAGAAATATCAGTGGTTCGCTATCTGTCACCATCAAAACACTCCACAAATCCCGTGAATGATTCACCTGCTTATAAACCATTGAATCAGATACCGAAGCAGTCACGTTCTAAATGAAGCTTCGGACGTCACTGATCGCGTGACTCTGGCCAAATGAATTGATTTTTTTTGACACACGCACCGGAGCGTCAGCTTCAAGCGGGCCATCACTAGTTTACAGCTTCTCACTGTAAATAAGAGAGATACATGTCGACATGTTGCTCAGATGTATTGAGAGACAAACCACACCCTGCCTCTTTTCAGTGTTTAACTAAGATGTCTTATCTTTGGTTTGGTCCCTGATCACAAAAAACAAAAACGTTTGAAAAAGTGAATTTTGGATTTCTTCATGACTCCAGCTGCCCGAGTATCTCCACTGACTCTTTAGCAGAATGAGGGCTGTGGTTTCCTATCAGCCAGTCAGAGCTGCTGTTCTATGATCGCCAAGAACTTTGTGTTTGATTGTTATTTGATGATTCTTCTTTTAGTGACTTTGTCTATGGGCATTTTTTTTTTCTATTCCTCGCTGGCTCTCAAATCTCTCCAAAAAACAAAATCACTAAAAATACTCCCAACACAACAAACTCATCCTTCCAAATCTCTCAATAGAAATATCAGTGGTTCGCTATCTGTCACCATCAAAACACTCCACAAATCCCGCGAATGGTTCACCTGCTTATAAACCATTGAATCAGATACCGAAGCAGTCTACGTTCTAAATGAAGCTTCGGACGTCACTGATCGACGTGACTCTGGCCAAACGAATCACGCTTCGACACAGTGCTTCTGAAGCAGTGTGTTGATTTTTTTGACACACGCACCGGAGCTCAGCTTCAAGCGGGCCATCACTAGTTTACAGCTTCTCACTGTAAATAAAGAGCACTGTTTGCATCGCAGAGTCTGCGTTTTGGGTCCTCCTTTCCCCACATCCACACGGTCTGACCGTGACAGAAATGAATAAGACAAACCAGGAGTCTGATAAAAGTTCACTGTTATTGGCTGAATTTTATTTGGCTCTATTCTCAGAACAAAACCTCACCTGATGGTGAGGGGAGGACGAGGACGTGACATTTATGGGATTAATGATCTCTGCTAAGCTTAAATTCAGTTTCCAAGCTCTCTTTTCATCTGCTCCGATCGTGATTGCCGATCCGGGTCTTATGACCCAGTGTTTTTGAGTTTTAGTTCATTTTGATGTTTATAGTTTATGTTTAAGCCCTTCAGGTTTTCTAAGTTCATTTGTTACCATGCCTAGGTGATTTAGTTCTTATTAATTCCCCCTCGTGTTTCCAACCCATGTTAAGTCTCCCCTGCTCTTCATGTGTTTCATGTCTGTGTCTTACGTTGTCAAGTTCTGGTTGTCATGTCTGCGTCTCATTATGTTTCCTGTTTTATTGTGAAGCGGTCTGGTGTTTCTGGTTTCATCGTGTTCAGTTGACTCTCCCACTGTGACGTCATTATGTTCATGTGTGCCAGCTGTTTCCCCATGTGTTCCCACTTCCCTCGTTATCCTCCTGTGTGTATTTAGTCCGTGTGCTTTCAGTCATTTGTTGTCAGGTCGTCTGCTCATCCATGTCAGTTCACTATGGTTAAGGTTTTTCATGTTTTGTTATTAGTTCACCCAGTTTAGGTTATTGTTTAGTTTTTCACCTATGCCCTATTATTTTGTACCCTTGTGTCTGGCCTTAATAAACGGCTTGTTTTGTTATTCACATCCCCTTTCGGTCTGTGCTTGAGTCCTTCCCTGCAATATACGGTCTGCCCTAGCCAGACCGTGACAGTTTGATTGTTATTTGATGATTCTTCTTTTAGTGACTTTGTCTATGGGCATTTTTTTTTTTTTCTGAAGAGTGAGTCTGGTTGCTATTTTCTAATTTATCTCATTACTTTATTAGTTGAGTCAGTGTCCTGAAGGATCATAATCATGTACTGCATGAAAACAGTTAATCTTTGTACATTTAGCAGTATCACACATGCAGACCTTATTTTTATGTCAGAGTTGAGAGTGAAACACGTCCTGACAGTGCTACGTTTACTGACTCACACATCTGACATAGTTAGTGACCATAAATGAAACAGATTGTTGTGAATCAGGACTAAAAAACGTAAAGTGTTGAAAAAACGGGTTTTGTGTGTTGTGGTTTCAGTGCTCAGCGTGTCAGTTTACAGAAATGATGTTACTGAAACCAGAAACTACAAAGAGCCTCTGGATGGAATTTCATCAGAAGAGAAGGAACAAAGTAGTTCATGACTATTTTAAACACATTAAAAACTCCAACATGATTTATTACATTGCTCTGTCGTCTCAGGCGCTGCCGTCATCAGGGCAAACTGTAAAACTGATATGAACATAATCAACCCAGATATTTGTTTACATGGCCACTAGAGGACGATGTTTGAGCACTACACACACTGCATGGCTTCATCAGATCATCCATTATTTAATAACATTCAGTTGAACATGAGCAGGTTTTTTAAAAAAAATAAATATCAGTGCTTTAATTAACTATATGCCCATATGGAA
>NW_024583496.1:38489-39919 GCF_018398535.1 Haplochromis burtoni
AAGATATATATAAAAGATATATATAAAAGATATATATAAAAGATATATATAAAAGATATATATAAATCTCATAAAGTTTGTATCTGTCTTGTGTGAAACTTGTATGAAAAGCATACAAGTGAAAACAGATATAAGATCCCTTGAAAAATTATATAATGAAACTTGTATGTTTTGGATACTTACGAAAACTACATATGAAAGTGGCCACTTTCATGAGTAAATAATGTAAGCCTTATATGATTCATTATATGAAGTAGGCCACATCTGATGCAAGTCTTTTATAAGTTTTTACTATTTCATTTCCATATGGGCAGAGAGGATCCTCTGAGTCGTCCTAATGCAGCGCTGTCTGTAGAGATCCTGCATGGCTGGCAGTTCAGTCCTGGTGATGCGCTGTGCTGATCTCACCACCCTCTGCAGAGCTTTGCGGTCCAGAGCATTACAGCTGCCGTACCAAGTGGCGATGCAGCCAGTCAGAATACTTTCAATGGTGCATTGATAGAAGTTTGTAAGTATTCTGGGGTTCATGCCGAATCTTCTCAGCACCGCAGGAAAAAGAGCTGCTGTCTTGCTGCTTTTGTGATCACACCAACATGGTGTAACCAGGTCAGATCCTCGTGGATGTTGATGCCCAGGAATTCACTATATGAAGCAAGCTAAAGCTGATGCAAGTCTCTTAAAGTTTTTCCCATTTCTTTTCCATATGGCTCAGTCAAATCCTGAATTTGGGGTTGCTTTGTAACGTTGCTTTGAGTTGCTTTGTAACTCACAGCAATCATTTAAAGAATTCATCATTCAACAATTGTTTCCAATGAACGAGCTTCTGTATATCACACTCACACATACAGCATTAGCAAGTATTTTCATCATATAAAAACACAAGCTACTCGTCCATCAGAGCTTCATCTTTCAGGCCTCTGCTCTCCTTCCTGTAAGCATCACTTTTTTCTTGCTTTGCTTTTAAACATCATTTAAACTGCTGCTGCGCTGACACACTGCTCTAAACGAACTACCCAAAAACACAAGTTGTTGACTTCAATCGATTTGCAAACATTAGCTACGAATGAGTGAGAGCAAGGTCAGGAAGTACAGGTAATATATTTCTCAGGATGCCCACCACTGTTGAAAAAAAACCCCCAAAACTAAGCAGGAAGCTAATTTTAATTAGTTTAGTGTAAATTGAAAAATATTTTCTGTTTAAATTTCATTAGGAAAATATATATTTATATAAACAATAGAAAAGGTTAAGTTTAGGTTTACAAGGGAAAAGCATGAGCTAACCCATGACCATGACATAAGGGAACTCTCACATCTTACAAAGTACACACACATCATGTCACGTGAAATAGAATCAAATCCTGCAGGTTGTCATTCATTAAACAAGAAAAAAATCTGCTCCGCTGTAACACTGTTAACAGCAACACAGGGGC
>NW_024583496.1:39944-42143 GCF_018398535.1 Haplochromis burtoni
ATATGAAATATCTGCTGCATTTTGCAAGTCTGCAAGTTCATACTCAAGTTTAAAACAACAACTACACTAAAGCTATTCTGTTATACCTGTATACAAAAAAAATATTTCATAGTTCAGCAATACTGATCAATCTAATAAACTTAAACCTACACCATCCTCCCTATTCTGGTATTTTAAAGAGTACTTAGCATAAATATTAAGCAACCTAACTAATAGGGTTCCAACTCCCAGCAACAACAAAAATAAATAAATAAAAAATAGGGAACCACCCCTCACGCTCCACCTCATGATGCTTAATCAACGTAATCAACCTTAATTTGATGCAGAATCAGAATACTTTATTGATCCCTGGAGGAAATTATTTTTTGTTACAGTGCTCCATTATAAACCAACATTAAGACAAGACAGACAATACGCTAACTAAGAATAGTACAATATATACATATATATACATACATACTTCACTCATAAATAAATAGCTGGAAAAGAAACATGTGTAGTTGTAGCAGCAAACAGTGTGTTAAGTGGATGCGTTGTACAGGGAGATGGCCACAGGCAGGAAAGACTTCCTGTGTCGTTCAGTGGTGCTTTTCGGTAATCTCAGTCTCTCACTGAACGTGCTCCTGTGACTGACCAGCATGTCATGGAGTGGGTGGGAGGTGTTATCCAACATAGTCTTTATCTTGGACAGCATCCGCCTCTCCGACACCACCTTGAGGGTGTCAAGCTCCATCCCCACAACATTACTGGCCTTACGGATTAGTTTATTAAGTCTGTTGGCATCTGCGACCCTCAGCCTGCTCCCCCAGCATGCAACAGCATAGAGGATCGCACTGGCCACAACAGACTCATAGAAAATCCTCAGCATTTTCTGGCAGATGTTGAAGGACCTCAGTCGCCTCAAAAAATAGAGACGACTCTGGCCCTTCCTGTAAAGTGCTGTGGTGTTTTTAGCCCAGTCCAGTTTATTGTCAATGTGAACTCCAAGGTATTTATAGTCCTCCACAATGTCAACACTGACCCCCTGGATTGAAACAGGGGTCAAGTGTTTCCTGGTCTTCCTGAAGTCCACGATCAGTTCCTTGGTCTTTGCCACGTTGAGCTGCAGATGATTCTGCTCACACCACGTGACAAAGGAGTCGACCACAGCCCGGTACTCTGTCTCATCATCCCTGCTGATGCATCCAACCACCGCAGAGTCATCAGAAAACTTCTGAAGATGGAGGTCTCTGTGCAGTGGCTGAAGTCTGTGGTGTAGAGGGTGAAGAGGAAGGGGGAGAGGACAGTTATATATATATATATAGTCGTTCTTTTGTTGTTTTTAGTGTTATGTTTATGGTTTTCTGCTGTGAAATAAAGCATGCGTCAGTTAGCCACAACCGGAAGAAGTCAAATTTTCCATCTGACATCACAGAAAGAACACAAGAGAACAAAAGTTTATTAATCCTGCAGAGAAACTAAAGTATTTCTATGCAAACATAAACAAGGTGCTTAACTCATATTGTTCATATACAAAATAAAAAACGAGATTTAACACTCCAGAAGTAGGATCTGAGTTATGATTCATATTCGTTTAAATAAGTGAAAAAATACATAAAACATAAAAATATGTACAACATCTGGATGTTCTCTGATTTGAAGTTCTGAATGGACCAGTTAGAAACCAGCAGCTGGACGTCAGTGGTTGGACTGGTGGACTACTTCAGTGAAGAGTAGACAACGTCTAGCTCTGGTTTAAAGTCGGAACACAAACACACACAGTTCAAACAACAGGAAACATGATTACAAGCTTTGTAGTTCAATCAATCTCCACCTCTCTGCATCACACGGTTCAGATGTTACTGAGAACACCTCAGTGCTTCTGTGCCGCCCACACTTGTTTGTGCTCGTTGAACTTCATAAAACTCAAACGAGGAACCCACAAAGCTGAAAAACTTGCATCAGCTGCATTCAGGGAAATTAAAATTCGAATATTTCCTGTTTCCAAGTTCTCACAGAAGATTTCTCAGACAGACTGCAACACTTAAAAACACAAACCTTGAATTACCAATCCACACCACTAGACATGATTCTCGTAAGTAGGAGCATTCCCACATTTTCCACTATATTTCTTCTCTTGGTCAATATTTAGCTATTTGTCTTGTCTGACAACCTCCTCTGTCACAGCATCTTTTATTTCACGTCACTGCTGCAAGATGT
>NW_024583496.1:42985-44747 GCF_018398535.1 Haplochromis burtoni
CTACACTACACTAACAGCACTGATATACTACTGAAATGCATCTGTGGCAATTTTTTATTTATTTTTATTTTTGATTATGCAGACATTAACGTATAGCATTTGCACTTAGCAGCAGGTTTTCACAGTTTTCTCCACTTTTTTTCTTTTCTGCTGAGAACAGGAACTGATTGCATAAAACTTGTAGGTGTTTGTATGATGAAATTGCACAACCACAGTCATGGCCTTTCAGTGCAGCCTCACACATTTCACCACAGAGCACCAAGAAAACACGCTCTCACAAAATGAACACTGCCATTGGCTAAACCAGATTTCTCTGTGGTGGTTTCTTCAGCTACAGTTTAGAATCAACAACAGGAAGTAGCTGCTGCGGTTAAACATGCAGGACTTGTTTCATTGCATTAAAGGATAATTGTTGTATTTAGTGTGAACATTCATACTGCTAACAGCTTTTGCATATCAAAACCAGACACATTTTGGCTGCTAATGGATTTATTACCCAGTTATTGCATTGCCAAATGCCCAAACACACCAGATCAAATTTGGCCCAAACAAAACCACCAATACCAAAACTCCCCATTTTCATTTATTTACTTAGGTGGAGTTGGAGCTACCACACCGTCAAATATGCCTGCAAGAGTCAACTCTGTCCCCTGGTCTCAATTTTGGATTGAGATGGGTTGTGTGTTTTAATAAATGTTTTATTAGCTGTTTCTTTACCTTTAACTGATCAAAGGAAGTAAAAAATCAATAATCGGTATGACCAAAGTCATTCTCCATTCTCCATTTCGTTGTGTTGTTCTATTCAGGTATGCTTGTACTGCATCCGCAGTGTGAAATGAAGCTGTTGCCAATTGGATGCTTTCCAGATGGTATTGCATGGTGGATCAAAATCCACTTACTTTTCTGTGTTCATAATTCTTTTGGCGGTCACAGGCTAGTGCTGATGTCAAGTCTACATAAATGGAGAGAACGGCATGGGGAAGCGGACCCAGTGCAATTAACCATTTTGATCTTTAAGAATGAGCACACCAGATCGGTCAGGATTAAACATGACTGCCTCTGGTACTGTTGGCTACAGAATGCAGGGGAAAAATGTGCTATTGTTACCCAAAGACAAAGGAAGAGGAAAGGGTGAGAGGTAGTGAACGTGGCTGAGTTTGAATACTTGTGCACTACATTGTCAGCTTACAGGCTTATTTTATCTTCTGTATTTTCTGTTTTAACTCCTTCAATATCTACATTTTGACGACTTTGAAGTAGATCTAAGATTGATGGACTCTGATGCTTAATGAATAAACTGCAATATGATATTAGAATGTTATCACACAGTTTATCGGGGGGAAAGTGTGATTTTAAGCTTTTAACCAGCTCTTAGTTTTGTTTAGTCGGCTCTTGACTCTCTCCAGAGACAGGAAGGTAAAAAGACTAATCTGATGACAATAATTAATGGAAAGGATATCAGGACAAATTAAGAATTTTTATGCATGCTTCTGACTTCTGTTCAGTACATGAGATGTGAGGCGAGGAGGAAGACAACATTTTATTAGCATCCTTGACATTTTAATTTCTTTGCTAAAGAAACAATGCTAACTTGTCTGCTGTCTGTTCTAATGTTAGCATTTAGCTTAAAGCAAAGGACCAGTTGTTGGTTGTAGAAGTGAACTATGATGGAGACAAGACGCAGCTGTACCTCTCATCTTTGAATTGTTTTGCTTCTCTTTGATGATGATTTCTGCATAGCTGGTGTCTTCAGATGTCACTG
>NW_024583496.1:46428-60449 GCF_018398535.1 Haplochromis burtoni
GTAAATGTAGATGATGTTACAGGAAGAACCAGCTGGTTTTCCCCACCCATCTCCACACCAAGTCCTCTGTTGTTTGCTTGTGTTTCTCCTCAGAGTCCATCTAGCAGAGCTGTCGTCCTCCTCACAGCTCAGAGACAAAACGTTTCCTTCAAAGAACTGAGAGCTGCTGGGACTCACAGTCAGACGAGCTGTGAGGGTTAAAGTGAAAAACTGATGATCTGTTTGATTTTACATTGTGAAGCATGAACCCAATCAGGTCATATCAGTGAGCATTTCTCAGGTTCAAACTGTAACAGAAGAAGGTTACTGACCTTGGTTTGTTGTGCAGCTCAGCAGTGAGATCAGAACTAAAGAGAAATGACACTCAGGTTGATTTGAGGTGAACATAAAGAACAACTCCACACAAACAGCTGACAAACTGAGGAAGCGCCCTCTTTCCAATAACTAAACCCTTTTAACTGAAAAAAAAGAAACTTAGAAACTTAAAAATAGATACAAACTACATCAACCATCACCTACTGGCACTGATGCAACTAAACCACATACCACAACGTGTCCAAGTTCAGTTTCATTTCAAGGAAATTTAAAGACAGTTATTTATTGTTTTCTTTCCATGTGGCTAGATTATTGTAACCATTTATATTCATGCCTAAGCCTAGAAAGTTTCCATTAACCATTTAAGACCTACCATAGAACCAAGTCCGCCAGAGCTTAATCTTTATATTTTTACATGCTGTAGCGCCATTTTTGGGATCATTTCAAGTTGCTATCCATCAATTCAACCGTTATATCCCAAATTTTAATGATATGAGTGCATAGTAACTACATAAATTACAAAAAAATGTCTTCGTAGTTTTATTTTTGAGATACGCCAATTTTTATTTACTGCAGGAAAAATGAAAATAAATATTATAATGCAAATTTGCAAAAAACAGCATATGCATCAAAATAAACTATTCCCAGCAGTGCAATTTGAGTTCTAAGCATCCCAGAAACGATACACAAAAGCATAAAACATGACATTTAAAAACAGCAGTATAGGCTTATAAGGCCCTGAAGGTAAAAAACTACCTTTTTTGCAAAATGACATCAGATAATGGCGGACATGCGATAGTTCGCGCTGACATCTATTCCAACGTAGGAAGTGCTATGATCGAATCGGCAAAGCGTGTTTCTGGAATATTGTGTTTTTGTTGCTGCAAGGGTTTTTTATGCAATTTTTGCAAATCTATATGTGGAAGGGCAAGCTGATGGCATAAGATGTAAGTACAACTGCTCCGGTTTCATATGCAAATTTTTTTTTATTGCACTAGCTTACGTGGTTCCAGTTCTACAGGGATTTAAAAATAGTTACGCAACTATTAGGGCCCTTCAGGAGGTCATCATCAAAGAAGAGACTCGGAAGGCTGGTGAATTGAGCAAACAGCAATCTCCAAATAGTTGATTGTGGAAGAAACGTTTTGTCACTCATCCAAGTGACTTCTTCAGTCTCAGCTGACTGCAGGTTCAATCTTATAAACAGTACATTTGCATAATGACTGAAACCAGCCCACTGAAGGAACAATGGGCTGGGAGGTCAGTTCCTTAATCTTAATTATGCAAATTCTCATGACCATTGATCAACAACCACTGACCAAAACCCACTGATCAATGGCCATGAGTACCATTCACAGAGAGTTGGGGAATGGCTGCAATCACAGCATTGTAAGATGGCGAAAGATGTACCCTTAGGCCCCCTCCTCGATTCAGAGATGGTCTTTCCCTTTTCACGTAAATGGCCTCCTTGACTCCGCGCTCAAACCAGCGTTCCTCCCTGTCCAGGATGTGTACATCCTCATCCTTGAAAGAGTGTCCACTGGCCTGTAGGTGTAAATAGACTGCAGAGTCCTGGCCTGACGAGGTAGCTCTTCTGTGTTGTGCCATCCGCTTCGCCAGAGGTTGTTTGGTTTTCCCGATGTATAAATCCTGGCAATCCTCCTGGCACTTAACAGCGTACACTATGTTACTCTGTTTGTGTCGGGGGACCCGATCCTTGGGGTGGACCAATTTTTGGCGCAGCGTGTTTTGGGGTTTAAAAGCCACAGAGACCCGGTGTTTAGAAAAAATGCATCTCAACTGCTCCGATACTCCTGACACATATGGGATCACTACAGGTTTTTGCTTGGGCAGCGGTTGTCCTTCTCTCCTGGATCGGCTGGAGCTTTCTTTAGGTGCCTTCCCAGCTTTGACAAAAGTCCAGCTGGGATAACCACATTTACTCAGAGCCTTCTTGAAGTGATGTTCTTCTGCCTCCCTGGCCGCTGTGTCAGTGGGGATGGTGTTCGCTCTGTGTTGTAGCGTCCTGATCCTGATGACACCCAGTTTGTGCTCCAGTGGATGATGAGAGTCAAACCTTAATACTGATCCATATATGTAGGTTTACGGTACACGTCAGCTTTTAGTCCGCCCGTTTGATGGAGAGAATTTGCATAATTGATCTGACTCATCTGGTGGCATGGTAGGAACCCCACATTGGTGGAGAAGGAGACACTAAGGGGCCGACCTGAAGGATCCACTGCCTGAGGATTTGTCGACAGCTCAAGCCCCAGAGGTTCAGATTCAGGCAGCTTAGGATACTGTGCTCAGGAGCAATAAGACAGGGCTGCTCAGCAGACAGTGTTGGGGAGTAACAGAATACGAACCTGGCTACGAGTCCGACACAGAACCCGACGTATTAGCCAGAGGTCCCTTTACTACGGTTTAGAGCTGCAGACCTGTTTTATATACGTGCGGAGATCACGAGATCACTGCAAAAAGTGCAGCCGTACCTAATGTCAGTCCTACTGTTACTCATTTTATATTAATGTTTAAAAATCTATTTGGTATAAGTATGGAAAGTAGCCTTCAGCAATAGTACATTCATGTAGTTGTAAAAAGCATGATAATATATTAAGTAATCCAAAGTATTCAGGATACGTTACTCTGATTGACTTGCATAACATTGAGTAACATAACAGAATATGTTACAAAATACATTTTGGGGCATGTATTTCTGTAATAGAGCGGAAATTCGTCTCATAACTATCTGAAGCTAATATGTAGATGAATGCTTAGAATAAATAGATAGTGTATGGGGCATGTATTTGTGTGTTACCTATCCTCCTGCTGTAGTGGACAATATATTTAAGAGTAAACTATCTCGCTAACACGTGCGCGCTCAGAGATTGGCGGATCTCTGGTGTTACAAAATACATTTTGGGGCATGTATTCTGTAATCTGTAGTGGAATACATTTTAAAGTAACCTTCCCAACACTGTCAGCAGAGCATGCAGGTTTGCTGTGTCCAAATTCAGGGGCAGCATGCTTTGACGGCCGCATTTGTAGGCAATTACATCACAGCGATGCGACCAAGGCTATCCAAATTCGAAGACTGCTCCAAATGTGGGGACAAATGCGTCCTCCTTTTCCCTAGATTTGACTGATGGGTGGGGTGTATCCTTTGTGGCCCAACCTATCCCAGAATTCGTAGTGCAGCCCAGCCAATTCTAATTTCCAAGCTCGTGTCAGCTTGACATCAGCAATATTTTTTTAATAAAGTTTGGATAACAAAGGTGAATAAAACTGAATAAAACATACCTAAAGCTAACAAACAGCTGCTAGCATATGTCATCCATCCATCCATCCATGCATTCATTTTCTTAACCCTGTGTTTCCTCGACTCCTGAGCAAAGATAAAGAGTCAGTTCAGACCTGCAGTTGGTCCTCGTGGTGTTTGAACTTGAATTCAGCCTGATTTGTTTTTCATGTCTTCTCCTCCATCATCAGTTATCAGGAGAGCAGACAGTCAAAGTACAAGAATTCAAACAAACACAGAGATTCTACTTACAGAGCAGACACAGCACAGATGTTTCCTTCATCGTCCTTCTCACTCATTTGAGCTTTTTTTCATTTCTGTCTACTGACACCAAGTAAAGCCCGCCCTCTTCCTCTGAGCACCAGCTTTCTATTGGTTCAAGAGACAGTGAGGTGTCAGTGTGTGTGTGGTACGTCCCCTCAGTGAGAGAGGCAGATATGAGCTGAAACACAGGAATCAAACCAGGGACGCTGCTGTTATGGAGCTGAACTGGAACCATTCAGACACTGAGGCCCTCTGAACACATTTTAATTACAGCTGTGCAGAGACACACTGATGACTGACTGGAACACTATGATTCACATTTTACATTAACACCATCCTCACACATGTTTATATAGGCCACTAGAGGGAGATGTTGGACTTTAAATACTAACATGGATACAAGCAGATTATCAACGATGTTGTCATAGTTTGATTAAAAGACATTAACATAATAAATATGTCTGTATCTATTGAAAATACATTTTTTAAGGTAAATGGTCTGTATTTGTATAGCACTTTACATGTTCAGTCATCCACCCATTCACACACTGGTGATGGCAAGCCACCCTGGGGCGCACTGACAGAGGTGAGGCTGCCGGACACTGGCGCCACTGGGCCCTCTGACCACCACCAGTCAGTGAAGTATCTTGCCCAAGGACACAACAACTGGGTCTGTCCGAGCCGGGGCTTGAACCAGCAACCTTCCGATTACAAGATGAACTGCCAACTCTTGAGCCACGGTCGCCCCTCAGTGTCACTGTGGATAAAGATTCTCTTCATTTACACATATTTTTGAGATGGTAATTAAATAAGTTGTGGAGAGTGTGAGTGTTACAGAACTTTTTGGATTTTCAAATTTATGTGTTCTTCTGACATTCAGGAAATCTTGTTTTGTGCTCCTCCCTGCTCCCATTTCTAAGGTCATAACATGGAAACTATGTGTTGGCAAATATTTAGGCAGGTGTTGTTTGTGGTTTGTTGATGTGATTTCAAAAAGTAGTGCACTTTTCACCAGAGAATAATTACACCATGTTTGACGAAACACACAGTCAACAGAAAGATCTCTGACTTTCAGTCACTTGTGATTGAAATGGTTATATTTAGACATGTGCTTCATGCATCTGCTCTAATAACATATGAAGAAGGTGCTCAGCAGTGCGCTGGATGCTAGAGGCGTTTTTAAACATAAAGTGATTCCAGGAAGAAATTCCATCCATCCTTTTTCTTCCACTTATTATTGTAGATGGCAAATACAATACATTTATGGAACTATTCAACTTCTAAAATACTCTCGGTCAATCATATCACATCTTTAAAAGTTACTTGCAGCTTTATAATCACAATCTATTTTACGCCAGTGCTGGTCCAGTTGAAGAAGATGGTGTGAGTTTAAAACATAAGCTTGAATATCAGTGTGTGTGAGTGCTGTCCATGGTGCTGATCAACAGCTGGACTATCACAAGCTGAATGGACTCAGGCCCAGACTCTCTTTAGTAATACAGTGGGTTTATTTACAAGTTTGTGGTGCAACAATAGCCCAACACAGTAGTGATAAACCCCATTTCCTGCTCCACGTTGCCATTAAGTAATTTGGAGAGTGATTTATTATTTGCAGAGCTAAAATTCAATGTATTCAGAAAAAGTCTTTGTATCACAAGACAGAATCATGACCTAAAACTACAATGGAGCTCTGATAATCTACATATAGTTATAGACATGCTGTATAATTTGGTGGAAGCCCCTTAATGCCTTCATGACTTTGTTAGACGCCCCTGCTGCCACTCTGGGAACCATTATTTTGGTAAAAAGCAGTTAAACACAAATGACTTCAGGAGTCAATTGAAAGATATCACACTGTCAAAGTATTGTCATGTGAAAAGCAGCTGCTTTGCTTGGAGCTGGAATGTAAATGTGTCTTTCTCTCTATCAATATCATAGATAATTGTGATATTTGGCTCGAGCTCTATTGTATTGCTCAGTGTTACCAGTAGACGGCAGCAGACTTTATATGTGACTCATTTCCTTTTAACCACACGAGGAAAATAAGTGAGAGCAAAGATTTATTATTCACACGCAGAAATTAAGTAGTAGCTGAGGGAACAAGAACAAGGTGTTTGAGTCATACTTAAATATAAACAGTGAAGCTCTGGCCATGAAACACATTAACATATTTATATTCTTTGTCACTGCAGCAAAATACACATTTAAATTTTCAGTTAAAAATATATCCTCATATGGTTTTTGAAGTTTTGAATCATTTTAGTTTATATCAGTGAAAAATTAACATGTGGATGTCTTCTGGTCTCGAGGTGCTGGGGGACCAGTTAGAGACCAGCAGCTGGACGTCCAGTGGTTGGACTGTCTACTTCGGAAGAGTAGACGGTCGTCTGGCTGTGGTTTAAAGTCTGAACACAAACACACACATTTCAAACAACAGGAAACATCATTACAAACTTCATAGTTCTTGGTGACTTTGTTGAAAGATTAAGTCACATTTCTAAATGTCCTGTGATAAACTGGTGTAGCCGACCTCTCACCAGTAACAGCTCCAGCTCCCATGTGAAACAGTGAAGCAGTAACAGTGAGCAGTGGTGCAGCACCTGTGTGAATCGAGGTGCTTCACAGCCGTGTCAGAGTGAGCAACTAACAGGCCCACAACATTTTAAGCAAGTGTGAGGGTGAAAGTGGGCTCACATGTGGGTATATTTAGTGTGACCTTTGTATGACATATTAAAAATAGCTAGTTTTAAGTCTTAAGTCGACATAGATATTCAATTTGATTTAATTAACCTTGTAGCCTGTACACTGGTGTAAAATCAGTCTCTTTAGGACATGGCTGTCTGAGTTAATGAACAACTGGTGAAAATATAACTTTGATTTATGTGTTATTTAATGATTTTAAAGGACTTTTTATTTGTCTGTGTATATTATTTAACAGGCTGATTTTCTACACATTTTAGTATGATTTAAATTTCAGAAAATGTTCAGTCGTTGTGTTAAAGAGTTGTCTGGGTCAGCTCTTTAGACCTGTTTTAATTTAACTGCCAAGCAAGTGTGCCTAATATTAATGTTGGTGTTTGGCCTCTGCAAACATTAGAACTGTTTTGGTATGTACTTTTCATAGAACCAAAACCCCACCTAGTTTGGTCAAAACTGGGGTACCAAGCTTTAGACACAGCATAGACCAGTTAGACCACAGCTAAAAAGACTGTGTGCAGATTGACCTATGTATGTAACGTTTGTAAATAGCTGTAGCTTTTCATGGTCTTTCTTTTTCCATTTCTCGATGCTTCTGCTGAGAAACAAATGACTAGCTGATGATGACCAACCAGAGAGCTGGCACCTTTTTCAGTGCAGGCTGAGACTTGACCACAGCGCAAGTTCTCAAAATATAAACAGTGTCATTGCCCACACCAGAACAGAGACGTGTCATCAGCTTCAAACTAAACTACAGGAAGTAGCTGCTGTGGTGTTAGAACTCTTTTTATGCCCTTCATATTAACAACACTTTCACCCTGATAACAAACTGTGTGCACTGAAGCCACAGAGCAGTATAACTGAATTTAATTGAATTCATATTTTTATATAGCAGCTGCTCACAAAAACATGAATACACTGATGCAGACCTCTGGATGAGTCTATGTTATTTGTTAAGGTCCAGCGTGGCCCAAAGAAAATTGCAGATGTTTCATATTTGTACTCCCTCCAAGAGGAAGCGCAAACACTGGGATCTCATTAACGTGGACAGTGGACTCTGATGATGCTTGCTTGGAGTAAAAGGGGAGGGGCAACGGTTATTGTGGTGATGATAAATGGTAAATGATTCTTATATAGAGCTTTTCTACACCGAGCACTCAAAGCACTTTACACAACTTGCCTCATTCACCCATTCACACAAACACTTTTTCCTTATGATGTTTCTATTTGTGTGCTTCTATCTAACATTCATGCACATTCATACTCCAGTGGATGCATCGGAGAGCAACTTAGGGTTATTATCTTGCCCAAGGTTATTTGGCATCCAGACTGGGGATCCAGTCCTTCCACCCAACCTTCTGATTAGTGGGCGTCCTGCTCTACCATCCCAGTCTTAAAGTGTGGTCAGTCTTATCAATGAGATCACTGAAGTTGTTTGGTCAAAATATTTGTGGAATTTGTTTTATATTAAATGATCATATTAAAACAATGAGTTTATGAAGGCAAGTCTTTAACCTATAATCATATTATTGAATCCATATTTGAGGAGAGGGGTTTTATCAAGGAAAATGGTTTCACAGTTTTGAATATGCAAGTTGTTTATGCACACTTTGTTGTTCAGGGAAACTCAGTGATGAGGATCAACGGTCAAAAGACGTAAATGCCTGCCTGTATATGTTATAGATTGAGTCTAATGTATATCAAAGTTTGTATGACTAAACTTCAGGTCTGCATTTTACACAGATGACCATCAAATCCTGATCAGAGGCCATGTGATTGGTGGTCATTTTAGCTACAGCTTTAGAATTTTTACTCTCTCTACTTGGGGCTTTGTATCTAACGTAGCCATTAGCATGTGACCTTAAATCAAGGTCAAGGTCAAGCTTATTTATATAGCACATTTCCAAAAGCTCATGCTGCACAAAGTGCTTTGCAAACTAAAATGCAACTAAAAAAGTAAAATGTACAACAATTTTGCAATTAAATATAAAAAAGAAGACAATAAAACAATAAGACAATAGAAAGAACTAAAACAACAATGTGTGGGTTACCTCGTGCTGAAATCCAACAAATGTGCAGATCTAATATTTAGAGGCAGACTATTACAGAGTGTGGGACCTGCCACACAGAAGGCTCTGTTTAGACCATGGAATAGATAACATAGGTTGGAACTGGACCGCACGGTTCTCTCTGAAGCATGAATAAATAGGAGCTCGAATAGGGAAGAGGGGGCTCAGCCTTTTAGATCAAAATCAAGGTGGGCCTGCAACTGTATATAGATCACTTTCTCCAGAACTCTTGAAAGAAAATGGGAGCGTTCCATCCATCTACACTTTTACATGCTCCACAGTGTCCTCAAATAACTTTATTTTAATAAGCCATAAAATGTCTGTGCACAGAATCAAAAGCTCAAACTTTTCTGAAGTATGAGATAAAGCATTTCATTAAAAACAAACAACAACATCTGTACAACCATTAAAGAATCTTGTAACAAAAACACCCAGAATTACCTCGAGTTTGTTTGGTTGATATTTGGATGTCACCATACGTGATGTCATCTTCTACAGGTTCATCTTCATCTGGTGAAATGATCCAAATTCAACAGCAACATGTTTCACTTAAAAACTCTAAAGTTAGGATTTTAATAAAAAAAAATGATATACAAAGAAATATTCGTAGATTTGTACAATGTTGAGTTACTTCCATGGGGATCAAACATCAATGCAAAACCATCAAATCATTATTGATGTAAAGACTATAACATGTAGATTAACATGAACTTCAAATCTAAAATCAAAAAGTCTGAGTCAGTCTCACCTTCAGGTTTCCTGTGAACACATCGTCTCACCAGCAGAACCAGTAACACCAGTAGAACCACAACACAGGAGGATCCAACACATGACAACAGAGAGAGAAGAGGAAGAGAGAGTGGCGAGGAAGAGTGATGGAGGTGAAGCGAAGCCAGGTGAGTAGGTGGGCTGTGGATGTAGGTGGAGGTGTGGATGTAGGTGGAGGTGTGGTGGTGTTTCTCCCTAAAATAAAGCAAACACAGTCATTAAGTTGTCGTCACATTGTGAATGTTGAAAGCTGCAGAAACACAGACAGGTGAGTGTGTCACCTGTGACAGTGATCCAGCTGGATGGAGACTCTCCATGACCGCTGATGTCACACTTGTAGAGGCCTTCATCAGACCTGGAAACATGCTGGATGGTCATGTGACCTGTAGGCTGCTTCCTGATGAGGGAGCCATCTTTATAGAAAGCAGCTGGGAGGTTGGAGGGAGTGGTCTTTGTTTTACAGAGCAGAGTGACGTCATCTCCCTCCATCACAGGGAGGACAGGACTCTGCAGGATCACTGATCCACCTCAACACAGAGACAAACTACAGCATTTCATCCATTTACACACAGCTTCATCAACACTAACTCCACACACTCAGCTTACCAGTGACTGTCAGGTTAACCATGTTACTGATGGGACCCTCTCTGGACTCACACCAGTAAACTCCACTGTCTCGTTCAACGATGTAACTGATGTCACAGGATAGAGTTAGCGGATGTTCCCCATCCATTTCCACAGTGACTGTTTCCTTTGCTTGTGTTTCTCCTCAGAGTCCATCCAGCAGAGCTGTCGTCCTCCTCCAGCTCAGAGACACAAAGTCTCTCAAAGATCTGAGAGCTGCTGGGACTCACAGTCAGACGAGCTGTGAGGGTTAAAATGAAAAATATTTAAATTTGTTATATCAAATATTTTTGTTAAAACATTTATAATTCTGTGATTAATGCTTAATTGAATCAGTTTTATATTTGAAATCAGGCTGCAGACGTGGACGCGCCAAAAAGAAGACAGTGAAAGTACACCCTGAGGGAAGACGATGAGAAAAAAGAACTCCACCCATACTGAGCTCCTAGAGGAAAACAAATTGAGAACAGAAAAAGATCTCGGCACAGAAAGGCAAATGAATCTTCATATTTTAACACCATAGAATCACATGACAAACAGTAGGGGTGGGTAAATGGGATGAGAGTGAGCCGGTGTAGACAGCAGCATCCCTGCACTTGTCCAGTCAACCCACCATCGAGAGAGGGTGTCGGAGGCATTTGGAGGGGGGAGGGCGGATGAGTATATATGTGTGTGTTTGTGTGCGTGTGTGTGTGTCCTGTGTTCAGCTGAGAAAGTGTCCCTTCACCTGGTTAAGCAAAAGTAAACAGTCTTGCAGCGGGCGCAGGTGGCCTTGAAACATGTGGCACAGAGAGTCTAAACACAGTCCCGTTATTAAGGAGAAGAATTTGTTGTTAGAGCCTTCTGGCAGCGACATGGGAGAAATTATGGTTGTTTGGGTTTAGTGCAAACAAACTGCATTACATTTTTACAGCTGATCTCATGTCCGTCACTGGTCACCAGGTCTGTAAATTTCCAGTTGAAGAGTCGTGTTATTCCTTGGTTTCATGTGTCAGCAGCTCACTTGGTTTTGGTTTCTGTAGTATTCTGAGCTTTTACTGAGTCCGAGTTCTCGCGTTTGCCATGTGTGTATATTGTTGTTTGAGTTCTTGTGCTGTGTTTCCCCTCGTGTTTTGTGCTGTTATGTTTATCTGTGTTCCCCACCCAGCTCCTCTGTGCACTTCCTGTTTTACTGTGATAGTATTAATAGTCAGTGTACTCAGTTTTGCATCCTCCCTTTCTCCTCATGTGTAATTATCCTCAGCCGTGTCTCCCAGCTGTTCCCTCTTTGCCCTGTTGACCTTCTGTATTTATTGTCTGTGCTTGCTTCTGTTCATTGTCACGTCATTAACTTCCATAGCCTCAGACCTGCTGTGTGTTTTAATTCTAGTTCGGTTTCTAGCCCTCCTAGTTTTGTTCTGTTTTTGACTTATGCCTGCAATAATGCAGTGGACCTCGAGTTTAAGTTCTGCCTCTACGAGTCTGCATATTGGGTCCTTTTCCTGCCTGCATACAGACATGACAGTCGTGAGCTTCTCCAAGATCTTTCCATTTTATGTTCAATAAGCACCGTCTACGTGCTCATGGCCCTCCCCATCGCTTCAATCATAGCGGCTAGCCTTGTGGAGTTTCGATCAGCCATAAGAGCTTTCTTTAATATCAGTAAGCCAGGGCCGAGCCAGCTCCGATCAGCAAGAGCCCTGTTATCACGGTTCAGAATAGGTATACATCTTCTATGTCCTAAATTGACAGTCCCACCAGGCACACGCCAGTGCTGCCACCCGTCCATCGTGTATCCGGCAGAAAACATCCCACCAGGACAATTGGGCTCTCCCAAACTCAGGCTTGTCGTCCATAAAAAGGTGTCAATCGCGTTCAGAGACCAGTTGAAATAATCCATATTTTTTAGGGTTTAGAGAACAAGAGAGAGACTCTCTGAGGGTTAGAGTAGACAAGACAAGACAAGGACATGAGTAGCGCAAACAGGGAAGATAAGATGAGCGGGAGGGAGAAAAGATGCGACTGAATCTGTCAAGAGCCAAGAGCCTAGAGTTTCATGTGTGGCAGAAGAAGGTTACTGACCTTGGGTTGTTGTGCAGCTCAGCAGTGAGATCAGAACTAAAGAGAAATGACACTCAGGTTGATTTGAGGTGAGCATAATGTAGCCAATCTATCATATATTTATACTGATGTAGACCGGGGCCCTGGGTTCTTTTCTCTTAATACAGTATGTATTTAAACTCAAGATGGTGTAACTTAAATTACCTCCAGAAAATCTAAATTCCCTAGGGTCAATAATGAGACCGACATATGAACTACTTATAGCTCCTGGGCTGAGTGCCCCGGGCACAACGCATATATTCTGCAGCTGTTCCTGACATCTTCTGTTCTGAGTTCTGGTTACTTGACTTTATAGAAATACTACACACCATGAACACAATGAATACACAGTATTTAAACTTGAATGTGTCTGTTAACTGATATTACAATATAAATATTATTATATGTATTGTACAGTGTAGCAGCAAATTTAAATGCAACTTTAAATGTAACTTTATAACTTTATAACATTTATAAAGATAACCTCCCACTTCAATGATAGCAAGGACGCAAGAAGCCTATGGCAAGGCATCCAGGCTATTACAGACTACAAGCCTGTAGCGCGTAGCTGTGAGAGCGACACCACTCTGCTCAACAACCTGAACAGCTTCTTTGCACGATTTGAAGCACAGAACAACACACGCCCACAGAAAACACCACCACCTCCACACGACCAGCCTCTGTGCCTGTCTGCTGCCAGCGTGAAGAGGACACTCATCACCATCAACGCCCGGAAAGCAGCGGGTCCAGATAACATCCCTGGTAGTGTGCTGAAAGACTGCGCAGAGGAGCTGAAGAATGTCTTCACAGACATCTTTAACACCTCCCTGAGGCAAGCCACTGTCCCATCATGCTTCAAGACTGCCACCATCATACCTGTGCCAAAGAAACCATCCCCAGCCTGTTTCAATGACTACCGCCCCGTGGCACTGACACCCATTATTATGAAGTGCTTTGAACGACTAGTCATGTCACACATCAAATCCACCCTACCTCCCACCCTGGACCCACACCAGTTCGCATACAGAGCGAAACGATCCACAGAGGATGCAATCTGCTCTGCCCTCCACCCAGCCCTAACTCATCTGGACAAGAAAGACTCATATGTGAGAATGCTGTTCATAGACTTTAGCTCAGCATTCAACACCATAATACCACAACAACTCATCTGTAAACTGGACAGACTGGGCCTCAGCACCTCCCTCTGCAACTGGCTGCTGGATTTCCTCAGCCAGAGGCCTCAAGCGGTGCGTGTGGGCAACAAGGTCTCAAACAGCATCACCCTGAGCACGGGGGCTCCACAAGGCTGTGTGCTCAGTCCTCTGCTCTTCACCCTGTTGACACATGACTGCACACCAACCTACAGCTCCAACCACCTTGTGAAGTTTGCGGACGACACAACGCTGGTGGGGCTCATCACCAAGGGCGATGAGACCCACTACAGGAAAGAGGTTGAGCTCCTGACCACGTGGTGCAGAGACAACAACCTCCTGCTAAATGTCAGTAAGACCAAGGAGATTATTGTCAACTTCCAGAGAGGCCACACCTGTCACCCCCCATTGACCATCGACGGCGCTGCGGTGGAGAGGGTGAGCAGCACCAAGTTCCTGGGGGTGCACATCAGTGAGGACCTCTCTCTGGACCACCAACACAGCATCACTGGCCAAGAAAGCACAACAGCGCCTCTACTTCCTGCGCAAACTCAAGCGGGCAAGTGCTCCACCACCCATCCTGACTACATTCTACAGAGGAACTATTGAAAGTATCCTCTCCAGCTGCATCACTGTGTGGGGCGGTAGCTGCACTGACTATAACAGGAAAGCTCTACAACGCATTGTGAGAACAGCTGAGAGGATAGTTGGTGTACCACTCCCCTCCCTGCAAGACATTTACACCACTCGCCTCAC
>NW_024583496.1:60474-71145 GCF_018398535.1 Haplochromis burtoni
CGATGCGACCAAGGCTATCCAAATTCGAAGACTGCTCCAAATGTGGGGACAAATGCGTCCTCCTTTTCCCTAGATTTGACTGATGGGTGGGGTGTATCCTTTGTGGCCCAACCTATCCCAGAATTCATAGTGCAGCCCAGCCAATTCTAATTTCCAAGCTCGTGTCAGCTTGACACCAGCAATATTTTTTTAATAAAGTTTGGATAACAAAGGTGAATAAAACTGAATAAAACATACCTAAAGCTGACAGACAGCTGCTAGCATATGTCATCCATCCATCCATATATGCATTAATTTTCTCAACCAGTGTTTCCTCGACTCCTGAGCAAAGATAAAGAGTCAGTTCAGACCTGCAGTTGGTCCTCGTGGTGTTTTGAACTTGAATTCAGCCTGATTTGTTTTTCATGTCTTCTCCTCCATCATCAGTTATCAGGAGAGCAGACAGTCAAAGTACAAGAATTCAAACAAACACAGAGATTCTACTTACAGAGCAGACACAGCACAGATGTTTCCTTCATCGTCCTTCTCACTCATTTGAGCTTTTTTTCTGTCACTGACACCAAGTAAAGCCCGCCCTCTTCTTCTGAGCACCAGCTTTCTATTGGTTCAAAGGCAGTGAGTGGTTAGTGTGTGTGTGTGTGTGTGTGTGGACGTCCCCCTCAGTGAGAGAGGCAGATATGAGCTGAAACACAGGAATCAAACCAGGGACGCTGCTGTTATGGAGCTGAACTGGAACCATTCAGACACTGAGGCCCTCTGAACACATTTTAATTACAGCTGTGCAGAGACACACTGATGACTGACTGGAACACTATGATTCACAGTTTACATTAACACCATCCTCACACATGTTCATATGTGGCCACTAGAGGGAGATGTTGGGCTTTAAACACTAACATGGATACAAGCAGATCAACAACGATGTTGTCATAGTTTGATTAAAAGACATTAACATAATAAATATGTCTGTATCTATTGAAAATACATTTTTTATGGTAAATGGTCTGTATTTGTATAGCACTTTACATGTTCAGTCATCCACCCATTCACACAGTGGAGATGGCAAGCCACCCTGGGGCGCACTGACAGAGGCGAGGCTGCCGGACACTGGCGCCACTGGGCCCTCTGACCACCACCAGTCAGTGAAGTATCTTGCCCAAGGACACAACAACTGGGTCTGTCCGAGCCGGGGCTTGAACCAGCAACCTTCCGATTACAAGATGAACTGCCAACTCTTGAGCCACGGTCGCCCCTCAGTGTCACTGTGGATAAAGATTCTCTTCATTTACACATATTTTTGAGATGGTAATTAAATAAGTTGTGGAGAGTGTGAGTGTTACAGAACTTTTTGGATTTTCAAATTTATGTGTTCTTCTGACATTCAGGAAATCTTGTTTTGTGCTCCTCCCTGCTCCCATTTCTAAGGTCATAACATGGAAACTATGTGTTGGCAAATATTTAGGCAGGTGTTGTTTGTGGTTTGTTGATGTGATTTCAAAAAGTAGTGCACTTTTCACCAGAGAATAATTACACCATGTTTGACGAAACACACAGTCAACAGAAAGATCTCTGACTTTCAGTCACTTGTGATTGAAATGGTTATATTTAGACATGTGCTTCATGCATCTGCTCTAATAACATATGAAGAAGGTGCTCAGCAGTGCGCTGGATGCTAGAGGCGTTTTTAAACATAAAGTGATTCCAGGAAGAAATTCCATCCATCCTTTTTCTTCCACTTATTATTGTAGATGGCAAATGCAATACATTTATGGAACTATTCAACTTCTAAAATACTCTCGGTCAATCATATCACATCTTTAAAAGTTGCTTGCAGCTCTCTTTATATTACTTTAGCAAATCACAATGTATTTTACGCCAGCGCTGGTCCAGTTGAAGAAGATAGTGTGAGTTTAAAACATAAGCTTGAATATCAGTGTGTGTGAGTGCTGTCCATGGTGCTGATCAACAGCTGGAATATCACAGGCTGAATGGACTCAGGCCCAGACTCTCTTTAGTAATACAGTGGGTTTATTTACAAGTTTGTGGTGCAACAATAGCCCAACACAGTAGTGATAAACCCCATTTCCTGCTCCATGTTGCCATTAAGTAATTTGGAGAGTGATTTATTATTTGCAGAGCTAAAATTCAATGTATTCAGAAAAAGTCTTTGTATTACAAGACAGAATCATGACCTAAAACTACAATGGAGCTCTGATAATCTACATATAGTTATAGACATGCGATATTTATTTGGTGGAAGCCCCTTAATGCCTTCATGACTTTGTTAGACGCCCCTGCTGCCACTCTGGGAACCATTATTTTGGTAAAAAGCAGTTAAACACAAATGACTTCAGGAGTCAATTGAAAGATATCACACTGTCAAAGTATTGTCATGTGAAAAGCAGCTGCTTTGCTTGGAGCTGGAATGTAAATGTGTCTTTCTCTCTATCAATATCATAGATAATTGTGATATTTGGCTCGAGCTCTATTGTATTGCTCAGTGTTACCAGTAGACGGCAGCAGACTTTATATGTGACTCATTTCCTTTTAACCACACGAGGAAAATAAGTGAGAGCAAAGATTTATTATTCACACGCAGAAATTAAGTAGTAGCTGAGGGAACAAGAACAAGGTGTTTGAGTCATACTTAAATATAAACAGTGAAGCTCTGGCCATGAAACACATTAACATATTTATATTCTTTGTCACTGCAGCAAAATACACATTTAAATTTTCAGTTAAAAATATATCCTCATATGGTTTTTGAAGTTTTGAATCATTTTAGTTTATATCAGTGAAAAATTAACATGTGGATGTCTTCTGGTCTCAGGTGCTGGGGGCCAGTTAGAGACCAGCAGCTGGACGTCCGTGGTTGGACTTCACTGAAGAGTAGATGGTCTCTGGCTGTGGTTTAAAGTCTGAACACAAACACACACATTTCAAACAACAGGAAACATCATTACAAACTTCATAGTTCTTGGTGACTTTGTTGAAAGATTAAGTCACATTTCTAAATGTCCTGTGATAAACTGGTGTAGCCGACCTCTCACCAGGAACAGCTCCAGCTCCCATGTGAAACAGTGAAGCAGTAACAGTGAGCAGTGGTGCAGCACCTGTGTGAAGCGAGGTGCTTCACAGCCGTGTCAGAGTGAGCAACTAACAGGCCCACAACATTTTAAGCAAGTGTGAGGGTGAAAGTGGGCTCACATGTGGGTATATTTAGTGTGACCTTTGTATGACATATTAAAAATAGTAGCTTTTAAGTCTTAAGTCGCATAGATATCATGACACATTTGATTTAATTAACCTTGTAGCCTGTACACTGGTGTAAAATCAGTCTCTTTAGGACATGGCTGTCTGAGTTAATGAACAACTGGTGAAAATATAACTTTGATTTATGTGTTATTTAATGATTTTAAAGGACTTTTTATTTGTCTGTGTATATTATTTAACAGGCTGATTTTCTACACATTTTAGTATGATTTAAATTTCAGAAAATGTTCAGTCGTTGTGTTAAAGAGTTGTCTGGGTCAGCTCTTTAGACCTGTTTTAATTTAACTGCCAAGCAAGTGTGCCTAATATTAATGTTGGTGTTTGGCCTCTGCAAACATTAGAACTGTTTTGGTATGTACTTTTCATAGAACCAAAACCCCACCTAGTTTGGTCAAAACTGGGGTACCAAGCTTTAGACACAGCATAGACCAGTTAGACCACAGCTAAAAAGACTGTGTGCAGATTGACCTATGTATGTAACGTTTGTAAATAGCTGTAGCTTTTCATGGTCTTTCTTTTTCCATTTCTCGATGCTTCTGCTGAGAAACAAATGACTAGCTGATGATGACCAACCAGAGAGCTGGCACCTTTTTCAGTGCAGGCTGAGACTTGACCACAGCGCAAGTTCTCAAAATATAAACAGTGTCATTGCCCACACCAGAACAGAGACGTGTCATCAGCTTCAAACTAAACTACAGGAAGTAGCTGCTGTGGTGTTAGAACTCTTTTTATGCCCTTCATATTAACAACACTTTCACCCTGATAACAAACTGTGTGCACTGAAGCCACAGAGCAGTATAACTGAATTTAATTGAATTCATATTTTTATATAGCAGCTGCTCACAAAAACATGAATACACTGATGCAGACCTCTGGATGAGTCTATGTTATTTGTTAAGGTCCAGCGTGGCCCAAAGAAAATTGCAGATGTTTCATATTTGTACTCCCTCCAAGAGGAAGCGCAAACACTGGGATCTCATTAACGTGGACAGTGGACTCTGATGATGCTTGCTTGGAGTAAAAGGGGAGGGGCAACGGTTATTGTGGTGATGATAAATGGTAAATGATTCTTATATAGAGCTTTTCTACACCGAGCACTCAAAGCACTTTACACAACTTGCCTCATTCACCCATTCACACAAACACTTTTTCCTTATGATGTTTCTATTTGTGTGCTTCTATCTAACATTCATGCACATTCATACTCCAGTGGATGCATCGGAGAGCAACTTAGGGTTATTATCTTGCCCAAGGTTATTTGGCATCCAGACTGGGGATCCAGTCCTTCCACCCAACCTTCTGATTAGTGGGCGTCCTGCTCTACCATCCCAGTCTTAAAGTGTGGTCAGTCTTATCAATGAGATCACTGAAGTTGTTTGGTCAAAATATTTGTGGAATTTGTTTTATATTAAATGATCATATTAAAACAATGAGTTTATGAAGGCAAGTCTTTAACCTATAATCATATTATTGAATCCATATTTGAGGAGAGGGGTTTTATCAAGGAAAATGGTTTCACAGTTTTGAATATGCAAGTTGTTTATGCACACTTTGTTGTTCAGGGAAACTCAGTGATAAGGATCAACGGTCAAAAGACGTAAATCCCTGCCTGTATATGTTATAGATTGAGTCTAAGGTATATCAAAGTTTGTATGACTAAACTTCAGGTCTGCATTTTACACAGATGACCATCAAATCCTGATCAGAGGCTATGTGATTGGTGGTCATTTTAGCTACAGCTTTAGAATTTTTACTCTCTCTACTTGGGGCTTTGTATCTAACGTAGCCATTAGCATATGACCTTAAATCAAGGTCAAGGTCAAGCTTATTTATATAGCACATTTCCAAAAGCTCATGCTGCACAAAGTGCTTTGCAAACTAAAATGCAACTAAAAAAGTAAAATGTACAACAATTTTGCAATTAAATATAAAAAAGAAGACAATAAAACAATAAGACAATAGAAAGAACTAAAACAACAATGTGTGGGTTACCTCGTGCTGAAATCCAACAAATGTGCAGATCTAATATTTAGAGGCAGACTATTACAGAGTGTGGGACCTGCCACACAGAAGGCTCTGTTTAGACCATGGAATAGATAACATACGTTTGGAACTGGACCGCACGGTTCTCTCTGGAGCATGAATAAATAGGAGCTCGAATAGGGAAGAGGGGGCTCAGCCTTTTAGATCAAAATCAAGGTGGGCCTGCAACTGTATATAGATCACTTCCTCCAGAACTCTTGAAAGAAAATGGGAGCGTTTCATCCATCTACACTTTTACATGCTCCACAGTGTCCTCAAATAACTTTATTTTAATAAGCCATAAAATGTCTGTGCACAGAATCAAAAGCTCAAACTTTTCTGAAGTATGAGATAAAGCATTTCATTAAAAACAAACAACAACATCTGTACAACCATTAAAGAATCTTGTAACAAAACACCCAGAATTACCTCGAGTTTGTTTGGTTGATATTTGGATGTCACCATATGTGATGTCATCTTCTACAGGTTCATCTTCATCTGGTGAAATGATCCAAATTCAACAGCAACATGTTTCACTTAAAAACTCTAAAGTTAGGATTTTAATAAAAAAAAATGATATACAAAGAAATATTCGTAGATTTGTACAATGTTGAGTTACTTCCATGGGGATCAAACATCAATGCAAAACCATCAAATCATTATTGATGTAAAGACTATAACATGTAGATTAACATGAACTTCAAATCTAAAATCAAAAAGTCTGAGTCAGTCTCACCTTCAGGTTTCCTGTGAACACATCGTCTCACCAGCAGAACCAGTAACACCAGTAGAACCACAACACAGGAGGATCCAACACATGACAACAGAGAGAGAAGAGGAAGAGAGAGTGGTCGAGGAAGAGTGATGGAGGTGAAAGCTGGAGGAGAGGTGGATGTAGGTGGAGCTGTGGATGTAGGTGGAGGTGTGGATGTAGGTGGAGGTGTGGTGGTGTTTCTCTCTAAAATAAAGCAAACACAGTCATTAAGTTGTCGTCACATTGTGAATGTTGAAAGCTGCAGAAACACAGACAGGTGAGTGTGTCACCTGTGACAGTGATCCAGCTGGATGGAGACTCTCCATGACCGCTGATGTCACACTTGTAGAGGCCTTCATCAGACCTGGAAACATGCTGGATGGTCATGTGACCTGTAGGCTGCTTCCTGATGAGGGAGCCATCTTTATAGAAAGCAGCTGGGAGGTTGGAGGGAGTGGTCTTTGTTTTACAGAGCAGAGTGACGTCATCTCCCTCCATCACAGGGAGGACAGGACTCTGCAGGATCACTGATCCACCTCAACACAGAGACAAACTACAGCATTTCATCCATTTACACACAGCTTCATCAACACTAACTCCACACACTCAGCTTACCAGTGACTGTCAGGTTAACCATGTTACTGATGGGACCCTCTCTGGACTCACACCAGTAAACTCCACTGTCTCGTTCAACGATGTAACTGATGTCACAGGATAAATTAGCGGATGTTCCCCATCCATTTCCACAGTGACTGTTATTTCCTTTGCTTGTGTTTCTCCTCAGAGTCCATCCAGCAGAGCTGTCGTCCTCCTCACAGCTCAGAGTCACAAAGACTCCTTCAAAGATCTGAGAGCTGCTGGGACTCACAGTCAGACGAGCTGTGAGGGTTAAAATGAAAAATATTTAATTTGTTATATCAAATATTTTTGTTAAAACATTTATAATTCTGTGATTAATGCTTAATTGAATCAGTTTTATATTTGAAATCAGGCTGCAGACGTGGACGCGCCAAAAAGAAGACAGTGAAAGTACACCCTGAGGGAAGACGATGAGAAAAAAGAACTCCACCCATACTGAGCTCCTAGAGGAAAACAAATTGAGAACAGAAAAAGATCTCGGCACAGAAAGGCAAATGAATCTTCATATTTTAACACCATAGAATCACATGACAAACAGTAGGGGTGGGTAAATGGGATGAGAGTGAGCCGGTGTAGACAGCAGCATCCCTGCACTTGTCCAGTCAACCCACCATCGAGAGAGGGTGTCGGAGGCATTTGGAGGGGGGAGGGCGGATGAGTATATATGTGTGTGTTTGTGTGCGTGTGTGTGTGTCCTGTGTTCAGCTGAGAAAGTGTCCCTTCACCTGGTTAAGCAAAAGTAAACAGTCTTGCAGCGGGCGCAGGTGGCCTTGAAACATGTGGCACAGAGAGTCTAAACACAGTCCCGTTATTAAGGAGAAGAATTTGTTGTTAGAGCCTTCTGGCAGCGACATGGGAGAAATTATGGTTGTTTGGGTTTAGTGCAAACAAACTGCATTACATTTTTACAGCTGATCTCATGTCCGTCACTGGTCACCAGGTCTGTAAATTTCCAGTTGAAGAGTCGTGTTATTCCTTGGTTTCATGTGTCAGCAGCTCACTTGGTTTTGGTTTCTGTAGTATTCTGAGCTTTTACTGAGTCCGAGTTCTCGCGTTTGCCATGTGTGTATATTGTTGTTTGAGTTCTTGTGCTGTGTTTCCCCTCGTGTTTTGTGCTGTTATGTTTATCTGTGTTCCCCACCCAGCTCCTCTGTGCACTTCCTGTTTTACTGTGATAGTATTAATAGTCAGTGTACTCAGTTTTGCATCCTCCCTTTCTCCTCATGTGTAATTATCCTCAGCCGTGTCTCCCAGCTGTTCCCTCTTTGCCCTGTTGACCTTCTGTATTTATTGTCTGTGCTTGCTTCTGTTCATTGTCACGTCATTAACTTCCATAGCCTCAGACCTGCTGTGTGTTTTAATTCTAGTTCGGTTTCTAGCCCTCCTAGTTTTGTTCTGTTTTTGACTTATGCCTGCAATAATGCAGTGGACCTCGAGTTTAAGTTCTGCCTCTACGAGTCTGCATATTGGGTCCTTTTCCTGCCTGCATACAGACATGACAGTCGTGAGCTTCTCCAAGATCTTTCCATTTTATGTTCAATAAGCACCGTCTACGTGCTCATGGCCCTCCCCATCGCTTCAATCATAGCGGCTAGCCTTGTGGAGTTTCGATCAGCCATAAGAGCTTTCTTTAATATCAGTAAGCCAGGGCCGAGCCAGCTCCGATCAGCAAGAGCCCTGTTATCACGGTTCAGAATAGGTATACATCTTCTATGTCCTAAATTGACAGTCCCACCAGGCACACGCCAGTGCTGCCACCCGTCCATCGTGTATCCGGCAGAAAACATCCCACCAGGACAATTGGGCTCTCCCAAACTCAGGCTTGTCGTCCATAAAAAGGTGTCAATCGCGTTCAGAGACCAGTTGAAATAATCCATATTTTTTAGGGTTTAGAGAACAAGAGAGAGACTCTCTGAGGGTTAGAGTAGACAAGACAAGACAAGGACATGAGTAGCGCAAACAGGGAAGATAAGATGAGCGGGAGGGAGAAAAGATGCGACTGAATCTGTCAAGAGCCAAGAGCCTAGAGTTTCATGTGTGGCAGAAGAAGGTTACTGACCTTGGGTTGTTGTGCAGCTCAGCAGTGAGATCAGAACTAAAGAGAAATGACACTCAGGTTGATTTGAGGTGAGCATAATGTAGCCAATCTATCATATATTTATACTGATGTAGACCGGGGCCCTGGGTTCTTTTCTCTTAATACAGTATGTATTTAAACTCAAGATGGTGTAACTTAAATTACCTCCAGAAAATCTAAATTCCCTAGGGTCAATAATGAGACCGACATATGAACTACTTATAGCTCCTGGGCTGAGTGCCCCGGGCACAACGCATATATTCTGCAGCTGTTCCTGACATCTTCTGTTCTGAGTTCTGGTTACTTGACTTTATAGAAATACTACACACCATGAACACAATGAATACACAGTATTTAAACTTGAATGTGTCTGTTAACTGATATTACAATATAAATATTATTATATGTATTGTACAGTGTAGCAGCAAATTTAAATGCAACTTTAAATGTAACTTTATAACTTTATAACATTTATAAAGATAACCTCCCACTTCAATGATAGCAAGGACGCAAGAAGCCTATGGCAAGGCATCCAGGCTATTACAGACTACAAGCCTGTAGCGCGTAGCTGTGAGAGCGACACCACTCTGCTCAACAACCTGAACAGCTTCTTTGCACGATTTGAAGCACAGAACAACACACGCCCACAGAAAACACCACCACCTCCACACGACCAGCCTCTGTGCCTGTCTGCTGCCAGCGTGAAGAGGACACTCATCACCATCAACGCCCGGAAAGCAGCGGGTCCAGATAACATCCCTGGTAGTGTGCTGAAAGACTGCGCAGAGGAGCTGAAGAATGTCTTCACAGACATCTTTAACACCTCCCTGAGGCAAGCCACTGTCCCATCATGCTTCAAGACTGCCACCATCATACCTGTGCCAAAGAAACCATCCCCAGCCTGTTTCAATGACTACCGCCCCGTGGCACTGACACCCATTATTATGAAGTGCTTTGAACGACTAGTCATGTCACACATCAAATCCACCCTACCTCCCACCCTGGACCCACACCAGTTCGCATACAGAGCGAAACGATCCACAGAGGATGCAATCTGCTCTGCCCTCCACCCAGCCCTAACTCATCTGGACAAGAAAGACTCATATGTGAGAATGCTGTTCATAGACTTTAGCTCAGCATTCAACACCATAATACCACAACAACTCATCTGTAAACTGGACAGACTGGGCCTCAGCACCTCCCTCTGCAACTGGCTGCTGGATTTCCTCAGCCAGAGGCCTCAAGCGGTGCGTGTGGGCAACAAGGTCTCAAACAGCATCACCCTGAGCACGGGGGCTCCACAAGGCTGTGTGCTCAGTCCTCTGCTCTTCACCCTGTTGACACATGACTGCACACCAACCTACAGCTCCAACCACCTTGTGAAGTTTGCGGACGACACAACGCTGGTGGGGCTCATCACCAAGGGCGATGAGACCCACTACAGGAAAGAGGTTGAGCTCCTGACCACGTGGTGCAGAGACAACAACCTCCTGCTAAATGTCAGTAAGACCAAGGAGATTATTGTCAACTTCCAGAGAGGCCACACCTGTCACCCCCCATTGACCATCGACGGCGCTGCGGTGGAGAGGGTGAGCAGCACCAAGTTCCTGGGGGTGCACATCAGTGAGGACCTCTCTTGGACCACCAACACAGCATCACTGGCCAAGAAAGCACAACAGCGCCTCTACTTCCTGCGCAAACTCAAGCGGGCAAGTGCTCCACCACCCATCCTGACTACATTCTACAGAGGAACTATTGAAAGTATCCTCTCCAGCTGCATCACTGTGTGGGGCGGTAGCTGCACTGACTATAACAGGAAAGCTCTACAACGCATTGTGAGAACAGCTGAGAGGATAGTTGGTGTACCACTCCCCTCCCTGCAAGACATTTACACCACTCGCCTCAC
>NW_024583496.1:71170-73683 GCF_018398535.1 Haplochromis burtoni
TTACTTGCTTGTCTAAGGTCTTTTGTCCTCTGTTACTCAGGCTGGGAGGCTAAATGTATGCATTCGCATGTTCCCAGGGAAATATGGTTTACTGGAACCCCACCCCCCATCCACGCACACTCTCCAACAAGGAAACACTCTCTGAACCAAGAACTGGAAAACATTCCTGACTGGAAACAATTACCTCTGCATTGCAATTGCACACACCTGCTGCTATATATTTTTAGTATTTCTTTTAGCACTATTTATATTATTATATTACTATTTATTGTTAGGGCTGTTTTTGTTGTGCATCTGCACCTTATTGTTGTCAATGTCTACGCATGGGACAGTGTGAAACGTAATTTCAGTTCCTTTGTATGGCAAGTACAGTTGAAGAAATTGACAAATAAAGTATTCTATTCTATTCTATAACATTTATAGAGTTGGTTATGTGCCCCTTTGGTAGTTACGTGTTTTGATATTTACATGTTATGTTTACATATGCATGTTCAAAGCAGTAATAAGTATGTGTTATATCTACCTAGTTGTTTTCCCTGCATTGATCCGAGTATAGCTTCTGAGAGGCCAGTCAAGTATTCATGAGGGTGGTAAACAGGAAGTGTTGGGTTGTTGTTGCTGTGTGCTGAGAGCAATGAGGCTTCTAAAAAAGTTATCCGTCTCCATCTTGCTGTTTCTAATCATTCAGAGTGATTCCAAACCACATAGCAAACCCTCACGTTATCTCTTGTTGATCAACTGAAATGTTCCCACTTATTTTAAGATGAGAAAACAATATAACAGAAAAGGAGCTGGAGATCATTATGACCGTATGGTTGCTTCGCTCCATCTGGAGTAAACAAAATAAAACAGGGTGGTACTTTGGAAAGTCTGGTGTCAGGTTGAGGGGACTCCAGTAACCTGGCCTCAACTCCGAAGCAGAGCAGAAAGTCTCAGGAACAACTGCAGAATACATGGGTAGTACCCGAACCATTCAGGCCAAGAAATGTCCTGAGAGAGCAACTATCTTGAAGCTAGTTTACTAGCTGTACTAGCTGTTCAAAGTCTGCTCGCTCTGCCAAACAGCCACTCACTTTATCAACAAGCAGCAAACTTCGGTGCAGCAGCGTTCAGGTCGACATTCGCTGCTTTGCAGTGTCTAATAGTTCAGCTACAGGAGTCCACTCTCTTTTGCGTAAGCTCCTCTGATTGTCTCCCTTTGACTGCTCTGACACAAAAACTTCTAAACTTGTGTCTAGTTCACTTCTACTGGGACAAAACTGCAAGTAACATGTTTATTTTTAGCACCTTTAAGCGCCATAACACAGCATCCATCTTTCTGTCTTTTGCGAGACACTGCCCCAAACATTTTATTAACACCATTATTTTGTCACACCACAGACCAGTCTTCTTTTATGTGCTCCCCTGGAGGCATTCATGAGCTTTCTTAGATACAGTGCCCCTTGCTGGTAAACCTTATCATTACATTAACATCTACATATCAACACAGTGACCACATGACTGGTTACTTTGCATTTAAAGTCCAACATCTCCCTCTAGTGGCCATATATAAACCATGTGTGAGGATGGTGTTAATGTAAAATGTGAATCATAGTGTTCCAGTCAGTCATCAGTGTGTCTCTGCACAGCTGTAATTAAAATGTGTTCAGAGGGCCTCAGTGTCTGAATGGTTCCAGTTCAGCTCCATAACAGCAGCGTCCCTGGTTTGATTCCTGTGTTTCAGCTCATATCTGCCTCTCTCACTGAGGGGGACGTAACACACACACATACACACACTAACCACTAACTCTATTTGAACCAATAGAAAGCTGGTGCTCAGAGGAAGAGGGCGGGCTTTACTTGGTGTCAGTGACAGAAATGAAAAAAAGCTCAAATGAGTGAGAAGGACGATGAAGGAAACATCTGTGCTGTGTCTGCTCTGTAAGTAGAATCTCTGTGTTTGTTTGAATTCTTGTACTTTGACTGTCTGCTCTCCTGATAACTGATGATGGAGGAGAAGACATGAAAAACAAATCAGGCTGAATTCAAGTTCAAACACCACGAGGACCAACTGCAGGTCTGAACTGACTCTTTATCTTTGCTCAGGAGTCGAGGAAACACAGCAGGCAGTGAAAAGATCAAATCATTCACTCATTATATCAACACAGCTGCACAGTGGACACATGACTTTTGTGGGATTTACTTTTTCAGTCGCTTGTTGTCCAAACTTTATTGAAATATGTTGCTGGCATCAAACTTAAAATGTGCAGATATATCAGAGAGAGATGACTTTGTGTGTTTGTCAGCTGTTTGTGTGGAGTTGTTCTTTATGTAGCCAAAAAACAAACAAACAAAAGAAAACCCACAGAAAATGGGAAACTGCAAAAATTCAGTTCATAATACATCAATCCTACAAAATGAAAGAGAGTTAATAACATGCTTTGTTGTGTGATGACATTTTAAGTTCATGGTTAAAATATCAAGCATATAAGAGTGTATTTATTTAATTTTATTATTTATTTTGTTAAAAAAAC
>NW_024583497.1:0-14897 GCF_018398535.1 Haplochromis burtoni
TGAAGACTGGAGGATAATCTCTGGACGTGTCACTGTTCATGGACACAGAGCTGGATCCTGGAAACTCTGCTCTGTGTTTGTGTTGTTGACGTCTGCAAACGCAAAGACAAAAAGCAATTCTTCTTCTGCATTTAGCTGTTGTTGGCCACTGAGCTGCTTCTCTCTGTGTCAGATTTATCTGGCTGAAGCTTTTAATTTTGTCACTACTGACATAATTTTTGTAGGACAGTCTGTCACCAACTTCACTGAAAACAAATATCTGGAGATCAAACACATATTACATACTGAAAACAACACAGATGTGTGAGTGGTTGGTTGAGAAAAATCAATTAAAGGAAGACACACATGACACACATAAACTCTCAGCTGCCGCCCCATGTGGGAGTGAAAAGTGTGAGCTGTAAGTGAGTGCAGTCCTTATATAATGTGTGCCAGAGCCAATCAATGGTGAAAAAGGGAAACATGGAAAATCTGGTGAGGGGAGGGAGAGTGAGGAAAAAGGGTAAGAAAAACAAGAATCTTGACAACAGCTGCTGTGTGAGTGGTTGTTCTCTATCATATCGAAACTATCTCTCCACGCTGTTATATATTCCATATGTATGTGGTATGACCCCCTCTTGGTCATGGTGTGTGGATACTCAGGCTAGCCCGGCCACACCCAACAGCTTATGTATAAAACAGCTGTGCAAACTTGACACCGGTGATTGTTTTATCTCCACTTGTTTGTGCGTGTGTGGTTGACTGATGGTACCTACTTGAGGTACTGTGTGACTGTGTGTGTGTGATAGTGGCAATGGCAGTGGTGTCCGTTTGTGGAAGCTTGTTTCTGCAGCCTCCCTGGATGCTGCCTCTCTCCTGGCCCTGGTCTCCCTTAGCCCCGGTCTCCCTTAGCAAGACCCTTAGCTTAGCTGCCATGCTCGATTGGCTTAGTAGGCTGTGCTCCCCTGGCGTATTGCCCGCGTGCCGCAGGTTTACGCAGCCAGCAGAGGCTCAATCAGTGAGCTAAACTTCCTGGCAGCCTACAGGTGTCTCGTTTGCGAGTTCACTCTTGCTGCTTCCCTGTCTGTGGACGGTGCGGCTGCTTGGCTCTGGAGACCAACCTTCGGGTCACGTTCCTTACTCAGCCCGCTAGTGCAGACTGTGTATCCTGGCGTATTGCTGGAGCTTCACCAGTTAACACGCCGGTTGGACCTCACTGTGTCTGAGGTCCAACTCTCAGCCAGCGGGTGAGAGTTCTTCATCCTGCAGCATCAGCTCCCTATCTGGCGTATTGCCCACATGCCTTTTCCCCCCACCTGTGCATCTGGCGGGGCCATGACTGGGGAGGTATGTACAAGTTAGCACATTACACCCTGGGTCAACACACCTGAATCAAATGATTAGTTCATTACCAGGGTTCTGGAAAACTTCAAGACAGGTTGAGGAGGTAATTTAGCCATTTAATTCAGCTTCTTTTGGCTCAAGGACACATCTAAAACCTGCAACTGGCCCTTGAGACCTGGAGTTGGACACCCCTGAATGAATGTGTCGTATTAACAGCCTTGGTCATAAATACTAGAAACATGCTAATATGTTAAAAGATGTTAAGCATACTTTTCACCATTTTTGGAAACAGACTTTACCCTATAGCTTCCAAGAAGGGTTACTTATACTTTCCAAAGGAATAATAGTTCCAAAAGCCTTCATTTCATACCTTTTGATCTTTAATCTCAAACAAAACCTGATGTGGAACAGGTTAGGCCACATTCAGTGACTCCAACCCTACAAACCAATTTGAAATATTATGAAAGACTTCAAAACCAAAATCGTCTTCACTCAGTTGATAGCAGAAGCAGTCTCTTACTGTGTGACTGAGGGTCCATGTTCATGACTGAAGACTGGAGGATAATCTCTGGACGTGTCACTGTTCATGGACACAGAGCTGGATCCTGGAAACTCTCCTCTGTGTTTGTGTCGCTGATGACTGCAAACACAAACATACAATGAAAAAGATGTTTTTCTTTTACATTTACCTGTTGTTGGCCACTGAGCTGCTTCTCTCTCAGTGTCAGATTTATGAGACAGGCTGTCACCAGAAAACAAATATCTGGAGCTCAAACACATAATACATACTGAAAACAACACAGATGTCTTAGTGGTTGTTTGAGGAAAAGAACTTTTTATGAATGTGAGAGAACTTTGAGAGCTTTGTTCAGAAAGACTATTCTTTCACCATTTTCACGTTGTAGATAGATAGATACATTAAAAAAGACTTCAAAACCGAAATCATCTTTATTTAGTTGATAGCACAAGCAGTCTCTTACTTTGTCCCTGAGGTTCCAGGTTCATTACTGAAGACTGGAGGATAATCTCTGGACGTGTCACTGTTCATGGACACAGAGCTGGATCCTGGAAACTCTGCTCTGTACTCCATCAATCCACTCAACTTTAGGCTTCCTGACAGAGAAACAAAGAACACTGACTATGACTACAGCAGAAAAACAAACATCAAAAACATTTTTATAGACACCTGTAACTGGCAGAACAGGAAATACAGGATACACAGATGCACACACAGACTAGCGTGTATTAAACCCAGCTTACTTTCTACCTCATAAATCAGCAGATACTTTTACTCTCTTACAGCCCACTGAGAAATAGAGAACTCAGCACAAGAAGAAAAATGTCAGTCTGACCATAAACCAAAGCCTTATTTCCAATTATCACATTTCTTTTTGGAAGGTGTCACAAACTCAAGTACTAAAATGGACCAAAACAATTTCCAAATTTTTTTGTTCTACCTTGACAAACATTAATTCCTACTTATTAACTTTTTCTCATAAGAAAATTTTTTTCCTATTATTCTGGCAACCCATAAATGCTAAGTAACACTCACCTTGATTTCACTTGTCTGCTTCGTGACTGCAAAAACTGAAATTACTGTATTTTGTTTCCTCCTCACCTCAGCAGAGCAGCTCCTTCCTTCTCCACAGAAACTTGTATGACTACATTCCCAGTGTGTTAACCAATGATTAGCACAGACTGAAGAGATATATCTTGCTTAAATGCCACAAATAAGAGCGTGAATATAATTTAAATATCAACTAGACCCGCTAAACACAATCAATTCATTTTTAATTCAACTGACTTTTATTCAAGTAGCACCTAATAACAACAACAGTCATTTCAAAGCAAAAATAACATTAAGACAAACCCGTTTGAGTGAGTATTTGGTGACAGTTGGAAGGAAAAGCTCCTCTTTAAAAGGAAGAAACCTTCAGCAGTAGTAAGACCTTTGCACACAGCACATGTGGGGATCTGCTCTAAAACCCAGTATTTTCTATCGATTGCGCTGCACAATAATGGTTTCCCACTGCATCAAGGAAAGCACAGTGAAAGCGTGGCAGTGAAAGAAATATTTGAGCATTTATTCTAGCTAGTGGATGGCAGAGCTCATGCCATGCCCTATGTGAAGAAACCTTCAGGCTCAGGGAGGGGATGCTATCTGCCACAACAGGTTGAGGGTTAGAAAAGTGAGACGTACTCCTAGAAGCTGAAAAAAAGAATTTCATGGACATATTAACCACCCGTCTTTACTTCATGTCCAGCAACAATTGTACACTCACTTGGTGTTGGCTCTCAATGCAGTATTAATATCACTTGCTGTTCCCAGTGCAACAAATAAATAATCGCAGCACAGAAGGGTCTATGTGTTCAACAACAATGATGGTTTCTGACATTTAATGAAATGAAACCATTAATAGGAGCTGGAACAAAACAAACATAGAATGTTACAGGAGCTCAGTGTAAGGACAAGAAAGACATTGTGGACAAAACAGGACATGCCTCCATAATCTTTAGTTACAATATTATAGTTGGTTAAATGGTCTGATTGTTCAAATATGTATTTTCTTTGATTGTGGTAAAATAATGTGTGCCCCAGTCTACAAAAATGACATAGTGCAGGAAGGGTAGTTATTCCTCTGTTATACCACAAGAGGGAGTATCCCCTAAAATGAGCACCTCTAGCGGGAGTAAATAAGCCCAGCCACTACCCATAAGGCAGTGCGCCTATAAGAGTTGTGTGAGACTGCAAAAGTGTGTAACGTTGTGCTATGTCAATATATATATCTGCAGGTAAGCAGATACAAGATGGTAAATAACTTAAAATGTATCTACAGATGAGTCCACGGGGTTGCAGAGAATGTGGGAAAGTTGGCCGTTAATCCCCACTATGTGTCATTAGTGTATAAGTTATTGGTAGCGATGTGATTGTTAATGTTTCTTCCAAAAAGCTTTACAGTTGACAGTTATTGTGTAGATTAATAATTACTTTCTTGAACTGTAAACTACAGGTTTGTGACTTAGCTTCTTGGAGGTGAGACATATGTCTCATGTTCAGTGGTTGAACCTGCTTTCTGCCACCTGCATGGAGGTCTCCGATGATGACTCAAACTACAAGGTGAAATTTAAGACCTATTCCAACGTGCAGCTGCACTCAGCCATCACTGTCTCAAGATAGCTACTGTGCTTGACCCACGCTTTAAGGATTTAAAGTGTCTTGCAAGGGGAGAGCGAGAAGAGGTTTGGACCAGCCTTGAGGCCCTGCTGTAGGAACGGTGCAAAGATGACACCACAAAGGAGCCAGCAAAGATAAAGAGCCTCCTCCTCCCTTCATTTTCTTCAGAGTCTGATTCAGATGAGGAAGCCCTATATAACAGGGCCCTGAGTTTGTACAGAGCAGAATACACCATCAATGAGACAGACTGCTCACTGCAGTGTTGGTCCAGTCGAGCAAGGACCCACCCACAGCTGTCTGTCCTGGCCCACAAGTATTTGATTAGTCCTGCTACTTCTGTTTCACTTGCAGGTCACATAGTAACAAAAAAGAGAGCTGCCTTGTGCTCTGAAAATGTGCACAGGCTAATTTGTCTAACTGGCTGAAAAAGAGACAGTAAATAAGCATTGAGGTATTGTGAGTCCAATGGGTTTATTATTTTTTGCACTACAATTTTTGATGATCACATTGTTTTAGCCTCATGCACAAAATTATGTAGGCCAAGGTTAGTCAGAGTTTAAAGGCGAAGCTGCTTAAATAACCTTTTATGTTTCTGCAAAAAATTTTAAGACGAAAAACTGCACTTTATGTTGAAATTTTTATTATTATTATTTAAAGACAATACCATTTTGAAAATGGACTTAAAGTCTGCCCAATTTTGTCCAGGGATTAGGGCTGTTCGATATAACGATATATATCGGATGATGATATGAAAAATCTGTGGTTTCATTTTACGCTATCGTTTGTTTCGTGGTGTTGCAAAATAAACTGTTTACTGCAATATGTTTTTCACCGTTTTGATGGTCACTGTAGTGGCTATATTAATTTCTTAAAGTTCTCTCTTTCTCTTATATTTAATATAACCACATTACGGGCGGACAGGCGCCAGTTTTTAAGCATTGTCGTTAGCAACAAGGATGGTAAAACCATTGCATGTCCGCTTGTTTATTTTCCACATAAACCTTTTACAATAAAGCTCAAGATCATGTTGAGACTTTTCAAAATAAACGGAATCACGTGAAAGAGCAGATTATTTACGGATGAGGTGCAAAAAAGAGCCGTCGAGTGCTAAAAAATAAACCTTAGACTCAAACGTTAGAACAGGCTTTTCCCCGCAGCACGCCGTGTAATAAATACTTACAAAGAAAACGGCGGCCTTTACAACTTGTAAAAATGTATAGTTTCATGCATCGGTTAAAACACTCAACTCCAGGTACACGACGCCCAGCTGGAAACACTTCACGCAAATCGAGCTGCCCGAGATTCACAGAATTTACAGAAAATGTTACATTTTTGTGATTTATATCATTATCGGGATGATAGATGTCTTATATCGGGATATGAGATTTTGGTCATATCGCACGAAATGCTTTTTTCCCCATAAATTAAAAGAGCTTGAGTTTACAGTATTTATGTCCATGTCTATTATTGTCAGGCTCAGGAGAGACTTGGAGGCAGACAGTCACTTAAGTTCACAATTTATTTACACACAGACACCAGGTGTGGATATATACAGGAAGACGGTCTCCGGGGAACACAGGCACGGGCTATGTACACAATCCTTCACTGAAGCTCAGGTAGCTCGGACTCCGGCTTTTAGCTCACCAAACGGCAGTCCTCAGGCTGGCGAGAAATCTGGCACAGGGAGGAAGAACAGGTAAGTTGCGGCATGAAAGAAACTCGGGAAAAAGCTCAAACTTGCAATGACACTGACGAGTGTTACACAATAATCCAGCGAAGAAGCACTCTCAGCAGCCGCCTTAAGAAGTGAATGAGATGATTGCTTGCAGGTGTCCGAGCACGGGGCTGGAGCCATCATGACTCCGCCCCGGTAGAGCGCAGTGTGCGGGAGGGGAGAGAGAGACGCAGCACAACAAAATCACTTGTAGCCATACAGAGTCAGCTGAGAAGGCACAGGGTCATGACAATTATTTGATTCTGTCACCCACTAAAACCCTTTTAAATTAAGATAAACATTTGCGCTTTGAGGTAAATGTTTTTGCGTGATTAAGTATGATTAATCGAGATTAATTAATTACAAAGTCCCACCCCTGGTAATATCTGAAATAACACAAATATAAATGACTAAATAAACAGATAAAAGGCTCACATGAACAAGAGAAGCCTATAGAGATTCTATATATCTGTTCTTGCAAAAGCAAAACGTGTTTGGCACCACCATTCATTGAGGTTAATATTCTCATTGCAAAAGCTGGCAGATAGGACAGGATGATATAATTAGAGAGAGAGAGACTGGTGTTGGGTCTATATTAGGGCTGCACGATATTAGGAAAACCTGCGATGTGCGATAACTGTGATCAATATTGCCATAACGATATGACTTGCAATAAAATAAATAGCAAAAAAACCCCCGAATACATAATTTCCGTTTTACTGCAACAGTTTTATTTAAAGAAAGCTGCTGTATTAGCAGTGTAACAACAAAGTGCACTTTAACACTGAAACATTGCCCCCATAAAAAATTTGCTGAGGATTGAATTCTGAAAGGAAGGTGAGGAAGTGCACTGTGAAAGTCATATATGGTTCCGTTGTACGACTTGACCATCGCTGAGAGCCAAACGAGATATTCTCTTTTGGCTCTCAGCGAAGGCGGTCGCACTTTTTCTCCTCTCCTCTCCCTTATCTTCCCTGCTTAGCTCCTCATGTCCTTGTCTTGTCTCGTGTTTTTTATTACTTTTCCCTGGAACACTCTCTCACAGTCTGTTCTCTAAAACCTAAAAGAGGAATTATGGATTGGATCAACTGGTCCCTAAATGCAATTGACACCCCTTTCTCAACGAGAAGTCTGGGCTTGGGTGAGCCTGAGTGCTGAAGATATCTACCTATTCGGAACCATGGTAACAGGGTTCTGATTGGAGCTGGCTTGGCCCTGACTTATCGAAGAATTAAGAAAGCGGAACCGGCTGTTCAAACCCCCACAAGGCTGCCCGCTGGGATTGGAATGACGGAAGAGGGGTGAGTTCCTCAAAATGGGCTCATTGAGTCAGCACAGATAAGATCTTGGAGAGGCTACGGCTGCTGTGAATACTCAGAATAAGATCTCTGACTGCAGACTGGATACATCTCGGAAGGGCTAGCCTGGAATAAGATCTCTGGGTGCAAATTGGATGACATCTCGGGGTGGCACACTGCCGTGATTTCTCAGAAATCTGTTCCTTGAGCACAAGAAATGACAACATCACAGAAGCTCGCGGCTCTCCAACGGGAGATTGAGAGACCAGTGTTGGACTGTAGAACTGCTTTGAAATTCATATGAGCTGTTCGCACTAAAGTAAAAAGCACAATCACTTCATGCGGATACCCCTTTGGCGCCAGCGGCGGTCTCGAGGCTGGAGCCCAAAAACAACACTCTGATAACGACTGTGTTTAGACTGTTCCTTCCCATTCCATGCAAGGCCACCTGGGTTGGCTGGAAGACTGTTTACTTAGCCTGGCAGGGCAGAGGACACTGTCTCAGCTGAACTATGGACACGCACACACATACACTTACACTGATAAGCACACACTCATCCCCCTCCCTTTTCAAACGCGTTCGATGCTTGTTTCCTGCAGGTGGGTCTGTGTGGAATGGTAGCGCTGTGCAGGGCGGCTGCTGTGTTCGCTTCGTATTACTCCTCACCCCCCACCCAATCCTGTGGCTTGTCATGTATTTCACAAGTTGTGCTGTGGACATTTATGTGCTTTTTGTGTAGAGGAGTTTTTTTGTTTCCTGTTCTCATCCTGTCCTACCATGGAAGCACAGCATGAGTAGAGGTCTCTTTTTTCTTCTTGTACTTTCCCACTGTAGTGTATATTTCAGTGTTTTTCTGTAACGCTACCGATCTCCGACTTGTATCCCCATGTAATGTCTGTGTTGTGTGTGTAAGGTCGGGGGGGGGGTCCCATTTCACTGCAGGGCAACCTGCATGTGGCGAATAAAGCATTGATTGATTGATGTCTGTAGTGCCTGCGTAGTTTTCAGCTTGGCTCAGTTCCAACATGACAGTCTTGCGGCATGTTTTGTACATTTGTGGAATGGCAACACGGGAAAAGTAGTTTCGTGAGGGGATGCTGTATCTCCGGTCCACTTTATGTATCAGACTGGTGAAGCCATCTCTGCTAACTGTATTTATAGGCATCATGTCTTTAACCAAAAATTGTGTAATGGCCTCTGTTATTTCTTTGTACCGCTTTGACGTTTTCTCATAAGGAGTTCCACTTGAAAAACGGCTGTTGGAGTGCTGTGCTCTTTGTCTTAACATTAGCAACCTGTGTTTCGCCAGCCCTATCTTTCTGGAACTCTTCAAACTGTGGTTGTATTGAAGATTATGGTGGAGATTAGTCGTGTTTCCTCTGGTGGTTGCCACGAGTGTTTGGCAAGTTTTGCAGAGTACCTGTGTTTGGAGAACGTCATCTTTATCAAATCCAGAGTACCTCCAAATAAGCGAGGTACTATTTTTTTTCTTTTTTGAGCCACGAGTTCATAGTCAGTAGCGTTCTCGTCATGCGTCTCACTCTCAGCCATTACAACTCTGACTCGCTGCAGCGTTGTTCGCTCCCCACCTACATAGGAGGCGGGCCTCTAATCCATTTGATTGGTTAATGCCGTGAAGGGCTCTATTTGACTGGTCAAATGTGTAGAGGGGTTTCTTTGATTGGTAAATTCTTTAAAGCACGTGTGTAAACATTTTAAGGTACCCAATTATCGCAGTTTTCACCATCTTTTATCACACAGGCTGATATCACAATGACAATAAATTTTCAATTTATTGTGCAGGCCTAGTTTATATTTTATTATTGTCATTTGTATTTAGAAACATGACATGACCCATAATGTTTTATCTAGGGGTCTAGATTTATGCCTGTAGTGCACTGCCATGTAAATAATTTGCTTTTACTGAATATGTACTGTTGGAGCCAAGTCCAGGCCAATATTTTACTCAGTTACATCATGCCATATTTAAGTATTTGTCATGATCTTAAAGTTTCTGTTATAATCTTGATCATTTTATGTTATAATGTAATATGCTGTGCTCCATAAATTAATAAAAAAATTAATCCTGCTTTATTAGTCTGTAGATGTCGTAAAGGGGTGTGTATTTGCTTTACCCACACCCCTCCGCATGCGGGCCAAATACACACCCCTTTACGACATCTACCAACACTTTACAACAACAACAGATTAATTTATGGAGCACAGCATATTACATATGCTGCTTAATTCTGACCGTCGCCGTTTTAATGTTATTTTTTTGTTGTGACATAAAGGGAATATAAACGGAGCTCCCACCAGAGGCATTTGTTTTGTACCTTTCGATTTGTATGGAAAATAAATGTTTTGCCCCTTTTTTCCTTCGCCTCGTTTTTTGCTACCGGAAGGCATCCAAGCGACTTAACAAGAGCACGAGTCAGAAACTTTACGTTCTGCAGAAGCGGCAAAGAAGGACCGAAGGTTGCCGCTATAATATGTGCTTACTAAGTACCACTGTTCAAAAGTTGAATAAAGAAACAAACAAATTTGTGCCTTTATTTTATTAAAACCATTTTGTGATATGATGTTCTACAATGTAGAATCCATGTCATTTATAGTTTACAAATGACAAAATGTTTACAAAGAATGAAAATCATGACAGTGTTTACATAATATCACCCACTACTAACACTACTTAATTTACTGTATCTTTTGAAAAATTACCGCTATATATATACAGCACAAGACTTAAGAGTAATTAACAACAGCAAGTCTCATTTTTCCCTGGTTTTACTACCACACTGTTCTCCAAAACGCAGCAAACCTTCACAATCTTATCCAGAAGGGTCACCACTTCTCCCTCACATGGAAGAAATAATCTGATTGGAAAGGTGGTATGTTTGAAGCAGGGATTTCGGAGTGCCCCTTATGTAGCGTTGGAACCCAGTCATGATGTGGTTTCATCCATTTCATAGGCTGGTTTACCTGGAATAATGCCAAATAATTAGCAACTCTATAAATATATAGAGTTGCTATATATAAACCAAAGAAATATTTTTCCTTTATAATCTAAGTCAGGTGAACTGACCTTTTAAACTGTAGTTTACAGTGTGGACTTTCCAGGTAATCATACAGCTGTTTCATCCCTGAACCCTCCAGGTTGCATCCTATTAGATCCAGACGTTTCAGATAGGGGGGGTTGGACTTCAGAGCACTGAGCAGTTCGGAACAGTTCTTCTCTAACAAAGTGCTGTCCTCAAAGCTGAATAAACATCATATGAATTACAAAGTATTCTTTTATTAAATCATCTTTTTCTTATAAGAAACCAAGTGAACGTCTAATAGAGGTACAGACTATTGCAAACTGTACAGATTATTGTCAAGTTTAAACTTGCAGAAAAAAAACACACACACAGCAGCAGAATCAACTCTCCACATTGATTAAAAATAACCAGATATTACCAAAACCAAAATTATAGTATGTAGTTTTAGTACCCAAGCTTGTACCCACACCGCTGGTTTATGTGATAATATCAGGCCGAAAGGAATTCCCTCACTGAAGCCAGCCAAACCTGTCGTCCATCAAGCTTCACCGGCTGGTGCTGATCGTCCTCGTCAGTGGTCACTACTTAACAGTGTGGCTGAGCTTCAGTGGATGCTGGGTCATTTAGCGACCTGGTCAGTACAGCCCCTTAGGTAAACCTATCTTTTGCTTGTGTCTGTGAGTGTGGAAGACTGATCAGTGTTCACTATTTCACTGTAAATAAACACACTTGTCCTGCATTTGAGTTCTGTTTTTGCTGCAAATGTGACATGCAGTGCATCCTCATGTTCGCTTATTTTTAAACAGAAGTGTTTTACTATTACAGTAAATACAGTTAACTAACCTGAGTGTCTCCAGTCTACAGTTTGGATGCCCCAGATGAGTAAAGAGTTCTTCTGCATCTTCCTCCAGTCTCACTGATTTCATGTGCAGCTCTCTCAGATGGGAGGGGTCTGAGGTCAGAGCTAAGGCCAAAGATCCACAGCTACCCCCAAAGATATGAACATCATGAAGTCTGTATTGACACAGATATTAAAACCATGTTATTATTAAGAAGACACATTATTTTTACTTTGTGTGCTCGATGCAACACAATGGGAAACTGTCTCTTCTGGCTCAGCTGATTTGATGTTACTAACATGAAACATTTTAATAATTCTCCTCTGTCTCTGTCAGACCTACAGATCTTCAATCTTTCTTTGATTTAATGTGTTACTTGCAGCCACTTTCTGCTTGGCAGCACTGTCCTTAAAACATCTAGTTTTTACCATTTCTTCCTGTACCAAACATGACAACAATATTCAGAAGAAGCATATTGTAAACTATTTTTCCTGGCCTATCAACACATTTTAAAAACCGGATAAATATTTTGAATTCTTCACTTGAAATAGAGATGCAGTTAGGCTGTGTCTTCTTTACATTTCATTTTAATATTTCATGTGATTTGGAAGTGCTACTGTGTCCCTCAACTCCAGAGTGCTAAAATTAAAAGTTGGACTCAGGAGTAAAAATCAATCAAAAAGACTGCAGTGTCAGTTTTTGGCTACATTCACACTGCAGGTCTTAATGCTCAATTCCGATTTTTTGATCAAATCTGATTTTTTTGTCTGCTTGTTCACACTACAAATAAAATGTGACCGCAAACGCGCTCTAGTGTGAACGCTCAAAGTGGCCCGCGTGCGCAAAAGAAGACCACACAACGCGCTCTGTTTAGACCCAGAGCAAACAGTATGGTTTGACTGATGGTCCTTAAAATAAAGACTTGTTTGGGACTTTACGTTTCCCAATTTTGCTTTAAGTTTTAAAGTTATTTTGTTACTTACATATGGCCTAATAATTATCCTTATTGCTGTTTTAGAGAGAAGCGGTTCTTCAAAGGATAGTTGCAGATTTCTGTAAGAATCTTCAGATTATACAGTACAAATAAAATGTTCACGTTTCTCCAATGCTGTCTTCCCAACAGTTTCACTGACATCTACATGGGATGGCCAGGAACTGTTCACGATGTCTTCTCGGGCGCTTCTCCGGCGCTGATAATTGGCGTCTGTCTTGTGTCAGTGACGTAAAAGACGGATTTAATGCGACATTACCATTTAAATAGCAGTCGCTTTCCACATCAGATATGTATCGGATTCAGTACCACATACGAAAGTGACCCAGATCGGATTTGAAAATACCGGATTTGTGCCGTTCACACTGTCATACCATGATCGGATATGGGTCGCATAGGGTCAAACAATCGGATTTGATGCGCTTTCGCCTGCAGTGTGAACGTAGCCTTAGTTTTTGTTGCTAGTACTTGTTTTTTGTTGTTGTTTTTGTTTTGTGGCTCAGCTGCAGGAGACGGAGGAAGTCTGGCTGTCAAAGCGGATATCGATTAAGCTAACCATGCTTTCCCTATTTCAGTATCTGCTGTGGCCTGAAAGAGGAGTGACAGTTGAACAACAGGACCGAGCTGTGTGTGGTACAAAGATGAACTGAAGTGTGCAGCTGCAAAGCTGCTAAAACCAAAACTGGTTAAAACACTTTGTAAAGAAACCAGCAGTGATGGGTAAGTTACTTTAAATTAGTAACTTAGTTACATTACTAGTTGCTTCTATCAAAAGTAACTCAGTTACTTCAAGTTACTCGTTGCTTTCAGAGTAACTAGTTACTAGGGAAAGTAACTTTGGTTTTACTCAGAATTCTCTTGTTAATGTGTTGCTTCTGTAACTGGATACCCAGCAAGATTGCCAGTCTTCTAGCTTGCTTACTTGCCACAAGTGCACTGTGCCACCTACCAATAGAAAGGAAAAAATAATGTGCACATTTCCACGAGAGAAATCCCACGTCTGATTCTATCCTGGCCTGCCTTTTAGCGCCTTTTACATCCAACACAAAAACTGCAGTCGTGGTGCTTTCGATTGTACTCAGAACTCGGAAATTTTGCCTTCTGAATAGGAAGATGTAGGCAACACCAGACTGCAGATGAGCTGCATACAGGGCTGGACTGGGACAAAAAAATCGTCCCGGGCATTTTGACTAGAGACCGGCCCACCATTATAGGAAAAATCATAAAACCTTTGAATGATAATAAACACTGTTGTTTGTTGCAAGACTCAGATAATTATTTTTTTAAAAGTGAGACATTTTAAATGAGAATGAGAAAGTATTTCTTTGTGCCCCCCTTTCCCTTTTAATGCCCTACATGGACCCCTGGCAACACTTTGCTAGACCCGCCCCTGCACAATTACCAGCTGTCAGCTACTTAGAAAAGGATCCTGGTGTTATTTGTCTCTCAGAAACAGTTCATAACTTCCCTTCAACTCATTCATGTCACCTAAAAAGTAAACCTGTTTCTCCATCACAGCTCTGATTCAGTAAGGACATCTCCTGGTTTCATCTTCATGTTTGCCTCTCATCACATAACCAAACCAACATCCTGACCAGCAGGTTTACGGCTGTGGCTCACATCAGCTGATACTAGAAATTAATAATAAATACATTCTAACAACAGCTGATCAAGCTTAAACGTGTTGCTGTTGTTTACCGCGACATCCACTGGTTTCCTCTTTCTGGCGCAAAGTGGGCGATAAATAAACAAGAGAGCCGATCAGCTGATCATTGATCAGTTTTCATGATTGAAGTAGAAACAGGAGAGGGAGGGGAGAGGATGAGAGAAGAAGAGGCAGCTGTGCAGCGTAAACACAGAATAACTCCAGCTTTGTGTCTTTTCCATTGTAGCTGAAGTCTGAGACAAACTGTTCCTTTTCACCTCAATAAGAAACGCGTAATATTTTCTCTGAATACGGGACGATTCCGTTTTTTACGGGACGGTCAGCAACTCTAATAATTAACCTTATGAACAAAATAAAGTTCAACATCAGTAACATAGCACCCACCCAGCTGTATAGAAACTCCGTCATGCTAGCTAGCACGGAGTACGAAAAAGTCAGCATAACGAAAATAAACTCCACCTAAACTTGGTTTATATCTGACCCAGAGAGACTGCAGGTGTGTTCAGTATAAGACAGAGGAGAACACCACAGGCCTAAACCCTGCAGGTCTGACAGCAGGAGGTGCATCAGTCCAGTTTTCCATGTGGGAACAGCGTTTACACTGGAATCTGCCTTTGACGCTTTTTTAGAGCAAATATGAAATTCAGCAGTCTAACTGACACACAATACAAGACAATAACTACACAACACACTAACTACAGCCTCCAAACACGCTAAACGTCACTAATGTCTCACATATGAAAACTCGCTCTCTCTCTTTCTTTCGCTCGCCCGCTTTCCGTCGCGGGTGTCACTCCTAAAAACTTCCCCTTCTCCCTAAACAACCAAATGTCACATGTTGCCTTATCA
>NW_024583497.1:15622-28298 GCF_018398535.1 Haplochromis burtoni
TTTTTTTGATTGGCTGACATGGTAAACTCCAACACCAATAGGGAAGGGGTGTTTTTTCTTTTTTCACTCACAAGCTGAGAGTGTTTGCTAGCGCTGTCTCTAGAAAACGCTGTTTTTACCGTTCTTCCCGCTGTAAACACCACTGTTTTGTTCAGAAAAAAACATCGCGTGTATTTTTTATCATAACTCTGGTTTTACGTAGCCCATCGACACAATTCAAGAACTGGTATATAGTTTGAAGTCCGCACTTTCGACCCAAATTGAAATGGAGACTCTGACGTGCTGCATCTTGTAGCTGTGTCATCTTAAATTGCTCATGTGATTTTGACGCGCCAGCGCGTCCACCGACCCCAGAGGGTTAATAATGTGTTAGTCCCAACACTAGAAACCAGCACTCATCTTTCAGTGCTGTGTGCGTGAAAGCTGTGTGCTTCCTATCACAGTCTCATATGATTAATTTCTGACCACTCACTGTGATGTTATCAAGATTTAAATCGATGTTATTGTAGCGGGTCAGGGCTGTTCGGGGTTTTGTTTTTACAGTTATGTTCTGTTGTTATGTTGCCATAGTTACAGGTGACGCGCTCTCTCTTCGACTGGTGTTTCCGGGTGAGAGAGAGCGCCTTTTTGTGTTGTTGTTGTTGTTGTTGTTGTTGCGGCTAATAAACGTCTGTGCTCCCTGGCTGATGGGAAGCAAGACCAAACGAAACCTCTGTCTCCTCCTTGTCTGAGCTCGCCACATTGGTGTCAGAAGTGGAATTGCTCACCCTCACCGGAATGGAGAGAGACACTCAGAGGCTGGAGCAAGCCGTCGAGGAGAGCATTCGCTGCTTGGGAAGTGGGCAATCGAAGCGAGAGCAAGCGAGCGGACATGTAAGTCCCCCGACGGGTCCCGACGGTGCACCGCGACAGCGGCCCATCGTGACCGACGCTAGGACAATGCTTCATGGGTTGCCTCTGTCGACCGACACGCCGGGCCCCCGACAGCAAGCAGTGATGCCTGCAATGCCAGCTAAGGTACCGAAATACAAGGGGCTAACCCCGCTAGAGCCCTACTTCTCACAAGTACGGCTAGCCGCAAGGCATAGTGGCTGGAGTGATGAAGAGGCTGCCACACACCTAGCACTAGCATTGGAAGGAGATGCACTGCAGGTACTCCTTGACCTAGCCCCGTCAGAGCAGCATGAGCTCCAAGCCCTCACCATAGCACTCGAGAGGCGGTTTGGGCAGCGGCACGCCACTGATCAGAGCAGGGAGCAGCTGACCAACCAGAGCCGTCGGCCGGGGGAGAGCCTGGGAACCTTTGCAGCAGACGTGTTGCTGTATGCTCGTCGCAGCTACCCGGAGTTCCCAGCAGCAGCCTGTGAGGCGCTTAGCCTGCATGCTTTTCTGCAAGGACTTTTTCCAGAGCGACTGCGCCAACACATCCGCCTGGCCATGCCTCAAACTCTCCTCGAGGCTGAAAGGGCCAAGCTGGTGCCCACCTTGCGACCTAACCAGAAGGTGTCCCTCCCAAACTACCCCCGAATCAGAGCCGCAGACTACGACAGGGAGGGGGAGGTCCCGGAGATATGCCAGCTGCAGCCCTCAGTACCCTGGAGGCATCCCCGTCGACCGACGGCCCACGTGGCGTGCGACTGCCTGGCTCCTGCCCCGAAGGCCAGAACTATGTGGCCTCAGGGGAAGGAGAGGGGGAGCGGTACAGCGAGGGGACCACCGCTCCAGCTTCCTGCCCCCTCCAAGAACGATGCACGGTGGTGGGCCTAGTCGGGCACCTCAAGGGACTCTACCTGAGCTGCTGTGTTGAGGACCAGCCCTGCCAGGCTCTGGTGGACACGGGGTCTACCATTTCTCTAATACGACATGGTGTGCTCCCTGGAACGTCCAGGCCGCTTGTGAAGGGTTGGTCACCCACCGACACCCAGCTGATGACAGTGACGGGGCAGAGAACTGACATGCGCGGGAAGAAACCGTTGAGGATCCGAGCGAAGGATCTGGAGCTGGTGCACGACTTCTGGCTTGCTGACATTCAAGAGCAGTGCATCATCGGCCTTGATCTGCTGACCCGCTGGGGGGCCTGCGTTGACACCGCAAAGCTGGCTATCACTCTTGGTACAGAGACTCTGGCCCTCCAGTGCAGTCAAAAGCAGGGAATCAGAGACAGACAAGCCAGGCTTCAGGCAACTGCTGCTCGACAGTCTTCAGACCCCAGTGGCTCTGGACCATCTCTACTCGCCTCAGCCCCAGTCTCTAGGCCCGACAAAACTCCCTTGACCGAGACAACCCAAGCTGTTGATGATCTGTGGCAGCACTAGCGGTTGAGGTGCCTCCTGGGCGAGAATGTGGACATCATTGCTGCTAGTGACAGAGACTGCAGGCAGACGCGGCTGGTTCAGCACACCATCGACACTGGCTCTGCTCAACCCATCTGTCTGTGCCCACACCAGCTGCCCTTCTCGAAACGGCACGGAGAGCGGGCCCAGGAGGCACTGGGCGTGGCTACTGCTCAGGCCACAGCCGGCGGAGGGGGATGGCTCTCGTTGACCATGCAGCAGCTGAAGCAGGAGCAGGAGGCTGATGCGACGTTGGTTCAGGTGGGGGCCTGGCTGGAGGCGGCACGATGCCCAGGCTGGACAGGGGCGTCAGGACAGGGGCTCGAGGTGAAGGCCTACTACTCCCAGTACAACAATCTGGAGACCCACGACGGCCTCCTATACCGGAGATGGCGGGCCCACGGACAGGGCAAGGATCTCCTGCAGCTGTTGATGCCTCAGTCACTGCGTTTGCAGGTGCTTGAGCTTGTCCACAGCTTGGTGGGGGCCGGCCACTATGTTAATGCCAAAACTCTCCGCCATCTCAGGGGACGGTTGAACTGGCCTGGTTGTCGACAGGATGTGGAACTTCATGTGCACTATGTTCCCATAGTGGCCGGCCCCAACATCTCTGCACAAACATCTCTGACAAAAATAACTGACATGTAATGTTTAGAATAAATATCTGGAATAATGTAATAAGAGCAATGATGTTTTTTGGTGAGAGTAATTTTAAGAACTAAACTATTGATCTACACTGATTTATAATGTTAATCACACTTGGACTCACCGAGCCTTTCTGCAGTTTACCACAGCTGGAAGAAGGCTCCATCGTCCCTCCCGTGATGTGTTGTACTTCTGCAGATCAAACTCGTCCATAACGTTCTCTGACATCATCAACATATGTGCCAAAGCTGTGGACTCAATTTCAGAGAGTTTCTTCTCTGACTTGTTCTGTGACTTTAGAAACTCTTGGATCTCCTGATGTACTAAGACGTCATTCATCTCCCTGAGAGAGTAGAGAATGTTTATGCATCTTTCAGGACACTTGCCTTCACTGCTAATCTTCTTCAGGTTGTTGATGACTCTCTGGATGGTTTGTGGACTGCTCTCTGTCTGACCCAGCAGACCTCCTAAGAGTCTCTGGTTGGATTTCATAGAGAGGCCATGAAGGAAGCGAACAAACAGTTCCAGGTGGCTATTCGGAATTTTCAAGGATTCTTCCATGGCTCTGCTCAGAAAATCTTCCAGAGATGAGATATCTTTCAAAGATATCTTATTTCCTTTATCGTCCTCAGTAAGGAAGTTCTGCAGCACCTCTGTCTTCCTGTTGGTGTAACAGTGAAACATGTAGACAGCAGCCAGAAACTCCTGAATGCTCAGATGAACAAAGCAGTAAACTGGTTTCTGGAAGATCACAGACTCTCTTTTGAGGATCTCTGTACAAACTCCTGAATACACAGAGGCCTCTGTGACATCCAGACCACACTGCTCCAAGTCTTCTTGGTAAAACAGGATGCTTTTTTTCTGCAGATGTTCAAACCCTAGCCTCCCCAGCTTCAGAAGAACTTCCCTGCCAGCATTGGTGAGCTCTTGACAACTCATCTCTTGCCCCTCATGGTACTTGTGCTTTTTCTTTGTCTGAACCAGCAGGAAGTGTGAGTACATGTCAGTCAGGGTCTTGGGCAGCTCTCCTCTCTCCTCTGTAGTCAACATGTGCTCCAGAACTGTAGCAGTGATCCAGCAGAAGACTGGGATTCCACACATAATGTAAAGGCTCCTGGATGTTTTCAAGTGAGAGATAATTCTGCTTGATAGCTCTTTATTTCTGAATCTTCTCCTGAAGTACTCTTGCTTCTGGGAGTCAGTAAAACCTCGAACTTCTGTCATCCTGTCAACACATTTAGGAGGAATTTGACTTACTGCTGCGGGTCGGGAAGTTATCCAGATGAGAGCAGATGGAAGCAGATTTCCCTCAATGAGATTTGTCAGCAGCTCACTAATGGTGGACTTCTGTGTGACATCAGACACCAGCTTCCTGTTGTTGAAATTTAACAAAAGTCTGCTTTCATCCAGGCCATCAAAGATGAATAAAAGATTATACACAGTGAGCTTCTCTGCTGTGATGCTCTGTAATGTTGGATAGAAAACATGGATCAGCTCCAGGAGACTGTACTGCTCATCTCTGACCAAGTTCAGCTCCCTGAATGAAAGCAGAACCACCGCACTGATTTGTTGGTTTTCTAAGCTCTCTGCCCAGTCCAGAGTGAACTTCTGCACCAAGAAGGTTTTTCCAATGCCAGCAACACCATATGTCAGAACCACTCTGATGGGTCTTTGTTGGTCAGGTAAGGCTTTAAAGATGTCCTTGCTGCTGATTGGTGTTTCACAGGGGATCTTCTTACAAGCGCTCTCCACCTGCCTCACCTCATGTTGGAAGTGTACAGCTTCACTCTGCTCCTCTGTGATATAGAGCTCAGTGTAGATCAATCTGAGGAGGGCTCCAATTCCTGTTTTATCAGTTCCTTCAATCACATGTTCATATCGTGTCCTCAGAGTGACCTTTAATACATCAAAAACTTTTTCTAGATCAGTATCTGTTGAAAGAATGGAAAACAATTAAACAAGAGAGCAAGAAAACGTAAGTTTACATTTTTGCACAGCTGCTCTTACTGGCTGTCTGCTGAAAAGTTCTGGTTACAGACTTTACTCCACATTGGGGACAGAAGTCTGTAGATGAATCCTTCAGGACATCCTGACACCACACACAACATGACACTGGCTTCTCCACAAATAAATTCCTCTTCTTCTCTCTGTGGACACAAACAAAAATTATTCTGACCAAAGAAAGGAAGTAAAAACATTTGTAGACATCATGCAAACACTTGTTTATCTGGTAGGTTCATAGTAGTGGGCATTCAGTTACTGGTTTTTCCCCTCAGTATCTTTCACTTAATGTGTTTTTTGTTGCCTTTTCCTGTATAAAACAGTGCATTTATTCTTAATCGAAGCAAAACAGCTTTTATGTGGGTGGCTGTTTGGTCTACTGAAATAAGGAGATTGGCCTTAGGGTTTAGCCTAGCTTCCAAGAATGTTGTCTTGACTTTCAGAAAACTGGTTATTCCAAAATCTGTACTTTGTGCCTGATGATCCACGTTCATAACTGAATACTCAAGGATAGTCTCTACAAAACCTGCAGCCTCTCATCCAACATCACACACCTCTACCTTTGCCTTCATCTTCACCTCCTCTGCTCGCTAGTTCATCTCTTAAACCTTAAATCTCTGAGAACCTTCACAGACTTCATCTCTTAAACCTGTTTGTCTGCTGTGCTCAGGATTTCCCTCTCAGTTTGTTCACGTTAATTCTCCATTTTCTGGAGTCTTTTGAGTTCAGCTATGGTTCCCACACTGCTCAGAGGAGCTAGCAATCCGCCTGGTTTCCACGTGTTTGGTCACACACACTCCCCAACACTGTTCCCTCTAAGCTGAGTACGTGAGCAATCGCACACTGCTGACACAGTCTCCACACACAGAAAATCAGTGAAATTAAAATAAATACATGTATTTACTTTCATTTCAATTCACACTGGACTTTTTTGTGCGCAGCGCAGATGTGTGCGGAGACTGTGTCAGCAGTCTGCGATTGCTCACGCGCTCAGCTCAGAGGGAACACTGCTCCCCAATCTGCTCTGGTTTTGCTTCCTCTTCTTAAAGCAGTATAGTTATATTAGTAGGGTGTCTGCCATACATGATCACATATCTGAATTCAAAAAGAATCAGATAGTCGACTAGAACACAAATATCAGTGCAAACATTAGGACCTCTCGACATCAGCTGTTAATTATGGCAGAACTCAGGTGGTGAGGGTGGGTAGATGTATCTCTAACAGTATCAGCATCAACACAGGAGCACCCCAGGGATGTGTCCTCTTGCCACTGCTCTACTCCCTCTACACAGCAGACTGTGTGCCCACCCACGGCTCAAACATCATTGTGAAGTTTGCTGATGACACAGTGGTGTTGGGCGCCATCTCCAACAACGATGAGGCGGCCTACATGGAGGAGGTGAAGAATCTGGCATCATGGTGCCAGGATAACCACCTCCAGCTGCACGTTGGCAAGACGAAGGAGCTGGTGGTGGACTTCAGAAGGAGTCAGCACAGAGACTGGAGTTCCAGTGGAGAGGGGGCAGTCCTTCAAGTATCTCGGTGTCCGTATCTCCTCAGACCTGACATGGTCTGCCCACATTCAGGTCCAGACGAAAAAGGCTAGGCAGCGCCTGTACCACCTACAACAGCTAAGGAAGTTCAGGGTCTCTCCAAAGATCCTCAGGATTTTCTATACAGGCGCTGTGGAGAGCATCCTCACACAGAACATGACATCGTGGTTTGGGAACAGCTGTGTGAAGGACCAAAAAGCTCTCCAGAGAGTGATCCGTACAGCAGAACGCTGCTGCAGGATTGCTCTCCCCCCGCTTCAGGACACCTACACCAGGAGATGCCGGACTAGAGCAGCGCAGATACTGAAGGACCCGTCCCATCCTGGCAACAAACTGTTCCAACTTCTGCAATCTGGTAGAAGGTTCCGCATCATCCGGGCAAGGACAGAGAGACTCAAGAGGAGCTTCTATCCCCAAGCCATCCGGGCCCTAAACCATAACATCACAGATTGCCTCATGTGTGTTATGTCCAGTTTTGCTTCCTCTGTCTAACTAACCAAGGGAACCAGTCTACTCTGAAGTGTTGCATCTGGGCTGTATTTAAGCCAAACACGCAATAGACATTAACACAGCTGTGTTAGTGGTTTTGGGGGAATAATTGCTTAATTGCAAGGCGTTAAGAGCCTTCTCAGAAAGACTGTGTTTAGCCTCGATCTTTTAAGAATGGTGTCTTTAATGTTTGTAAAAAAAAAAACATGTTTGTGGCCACATGTTTTTTTTAAATTGCAGTAATTTCATTCCTACCAATCTCTGATCTGCTTCAGAGGAGTATAAGCACAATTCAGTGACTCCACCCCTGCGAACTCCTTTGAAACAATACGAAATACTCGAAAACTAAAATCATCTTCACTCAGTTTATAGCCAGAATCAGCCTCTTACTGTGTGATTGGGGGTCCAGGTTCATGACTGAAGACTGGAGGATAATCTCTGGACATGTCACTGTTCATGGACACAGAGCTGGATCCTGGAAACTCTGCTTGGTGTTTGTGTTGTTTACGTCTGTAAACACAAACATAGAATAAAGCACAGATTATTCTTCTGTTGTTGATCATTGAGCTGCCTCTCTCTCTCTGTCAGATTTATGAGGCTATACAACTCTCTTACAACTACTCTAATTAATGTAGGACAAGCTATTGCCAGGTTAATCTTTTAAATCGTTTTAGAATCCTTAACTAATATTTTTGACTTTGGATTTCCATTTAGATTTTTCTATTATATGCACAAATAATCTTTCTCTCATTAGTATTTAGTAATGCTAACATTAGTTACCAGCACAACGAGTCACAGGAAGCTGGTTAACCAACTTGCCATGTTTACAGGGATTTATCAGTCTAGCTGTGAGCACATCCACATAAAGGCAGTTGGCAGCATCAAACCAATCAGTCACAAATAAGTGCACTGGTAGTACAACAGTTATTTTATACAGGAACATAAAACTGCAAAACTTAATGGAAAACAAATATTAGGCGTTCAAACTCATAACACAGGCTGAAAGTAACACAGCTGTGTCAGTGGTTGTTTGAGGAAAAGCACTGTATATGAATGTTTTAATGGTTAAGAGGCTTTTCATAAAGACTATTTGTCATGGACTACGGTGGGTGGCTGGAGTTTCCATAAGGCTCCTGAACTGACCTGGGATCCGCCCCTGGGCAGGGCCAACTCCAGCTCCTGCACACCTGGAGCCTATTGCAGGCAATCAAGCCAGAGGGATTTAAACCACACATTGATGTTCATTCACTGCCAGTTCGTCATCAACACATGTTGGTAACAGGCCGTATACGTTAAGTTCTTGCTGTGAATTATCCTATTAACACGACTCTCTTGTGCTACAGTTGCTGTATCCACCTTGGCTCACACTCCACCTCCGGACTCAGGATACCTAGTAATCATTCTGGAAATCTCTCTGTGCCTCACCTGCCTGCCCTCCTGCCATCACACTCCATCTGGAGCCCCGGATCTCAGGTCAGCTTTTCCACGCCACTCAGCCTCCCCTGGATCTTCATCACCCCCCTCTCAAACACTCCAGGTCCCTAACTTCAAGTAAGAATTGCTGCTCTTACACTGGCCACTTCTGAGCTGCCTTCACTACCTACCTAACTCCTATATCCTCTTCCCTCAGTGTGACTGTTCCCCACTCAGCTCCGTTCCGCATCTCAGGCCTCATTCCCTTGCCCTAGCCACGTTCCCCAGGCCACGCCGCACCAAGGCTCCACGTCTCGTCATTTTTTGTCTTTGCCACGTTTTTCTCTTGCACTTAAACCTAATAAATTGTTGCATCATCTGCTGTCTCCGCTCTGGGTTTCTGCACCTGAGTCCTGTTCGGTACCGGCCACCCGTCGTGTGTGTGTGTGTGTGTGTGTGCGTGTGTGTGTGTGTTGTGTTTCCTGTTCTGCCAGTTATGGCTTTCTTTAAAAATATTTCTGATGTTTTTTTTCTGCCGTGCTCACAGTCACAGTTCTTTGTTTCTCTCCCAGGAAGCCTAAAAATAAGTGTTTTGGAGGGGAACATGGCAGAGTTTCAAGGATCCAGCTCTGTGTCCATGAACAGTGACAATAGGAGATTATCTCCAGTCTTCAGTCGATGAACTTGGACCATCAGGCAAAAAGTAAGAAACTGTGTCTATTATAAACAATTTGAAAATGGTGAAAGGAGAGGACAAACTTTAGTAACATAGTAAAGTTTTTCTGAAAAATGCTCTTAAAGCACTAAGACATTCATATCAAGTGATTTTCCTCAAACAACCACTGACGCTGTATTATGTATTTCAGTCTGTATTATGTTTTTGACTTCCTGATATTTGCTTTCCATTGAGTTTTGTATTTTATTTTATAAAGGAACATAATGACTCCGTATCCTGGTAACTGATGTTAAGATGATTGAATACTGATGAGGGAAAGATTATTTGCTTATATAACAGAAAAATCTAAATGGAAAGCTCTGAAATATTAAATGAAGATCTGAAAGTGAGTTAAAAACGATTACCCTGGTGACAGCCTGCCCTACAGAAAGTACAGTAGTAGAGAGAAAATTGAGTTTTTCAGTCTCCTAAATCTGACAGAGAGAGAGAAGCAGCTGAATGCCCAACAACAGGCACATGTAGAAGAATAATCTGTTCTGGATTCATTGTTTGTGTTTACAGACATCAACAACACAAACACAGACCACAGTTTCCAGGATCCAGCTCTGTGTCCATGAACAGTGACATGTCCAGAGATTATCCTCCAGTCTTCAGTCATGAACCTGGACCTTCAGGCACACAGTAGGAGACTGTTTCGGCTATAAACTGAGTGAAGATGCTTTTAGTTTTCGAGTCTTTCACATTATTTCAAAGGGGTCTGCAAGGGTCCTTGACATGTGTATAACCCATTGAAATGTTTTCCTATGAAGTTTTGTGGTAATTAGAATAGAATTCAACTTTGTCATTGCACATGCACAGGTACAGGGCAACGAAATGCAGTTATTAAGATTAAGATTCTGTCTCTATTATAAACAATGTGAAAATGGTGAGTGGACACAATAAGCTTTAGTAACATAAAATAGTGTCACGACGGGGTGGCCGGTACTGAACAGGACTCAGGTGCAGAAACCCAGAGCGGAGACAGCAGATGATGCAACAATTTATTAGGTTTAAGTGCAAGAGAAAAACGTGGCAAAGACAAAAAAGACGAGACGTGGAGTCTTGGTGCGGCGTGGCCTGGGGAACGTGGCTAGGGCGAGGGAATGAGGCCTGAGATGCGGAACGGAGCTGAGTGGGGAACAGTCACACTGAGGAAGAGGATATAGGAGTTAGGTAGGTAGTGAAGGCAGCTCGCAGTGGCCAGTTGTAAGAGCAGCAATTCTTACTTGCAGTTAGGGACCTGGAGTGTTTGAGAGGGGGGTGATGAAGATCCAGGGGAGGCTGAGTGGCGTGGAAAAGCTGCCTGAGATCCGGGGCTCAGATGGAGTGTGATGGCAGGAGGGCAGGCAGGTGAGGCACAGAGAGATTTCCAGAATGATTACTAGGTATCCTGAGTCCAGAGGTGGAGTGTGAGCCAAGGTGGATACAGCAACTGTAGCACAAGAGAGTCGTGTTAACAGGATGAATCACAGCAAGAACTTAACGTATACGGCCTGTTACCAACATGTGTTGATGACGAACTGGCAGTGAATGAACATCAACGTGTGGTTTAAATCCCTCTGGCTTGATTGCCTGCAATAGGCTCCAGGTGTGCAGGAGCTGGAGTTGGCCCTGCCCAGGGGCGGATCCCAGGTCAGTTCAGGAGCCTTATGGAAACTCCAGCCACCCACCGTAGTCCATGACAAATAGTCTTTATGAAAAGCCTCTTAACCATTAAAACATTCATATACAGTGCTTTTCCTCAAACAACCACTGACACAGCTGTGTTACTTTCAGCCTGTGTTATGAGTTTGAACGCCTAATATTTGTTTTCCATTAAGTTTTGCAGTTTTATGTTCCTGATAAAATAACTGTTGTACTACCAGTGCACTTATTTGTGACTGATTGGATTGATGCTGCCAACTGCCTTTATGTGAATGTGCTCACAGCTAGACTGATAAATCCCTGTAAACATGGCACGTTGGTTAACCAGCTTCCTGTGACTCTTTGTGCTGGTAACTAATGTTAGCATTACTAAATATTAATGAGAGAAAGATTATTTGTGTATATAATAGAAAAATCTAAATGGAAATCCAAAGTCAAAAATATTAGTTAAGGATTCTAAAACGATTTAAAAGATTAACCTGGCAATAGCTTGTCCTACATTAATTAGAGTAGTTGTAAGAGAGTTGTATAGCCTCATAAATCTGACAGAGAGAGAGAGGCAGCTCAATGATCAACAACAGAAGAATAATCTGTGCTTTATTCTATGTTTGTGTTTACAGACGTAAACAACACAAACACCAAGCAGAGTTTCCAGGATCCAGCTCTGTGTCCATGAACAGTGACATGTCCAGAGATTATCCTCCAGTCTTCAGTCATGAACCTGGACCCCCAATCACACAGTAAGAGGCTGATTTCTGGCTATAAACTGAGTGAAGATGATTTTAGTTTTCGAGTATTTCGTATTGTTTCAAAGGAGTTCGCAGGGGTGGAGTCACTGAATTGTGCTTATACTCCTCTGAAGCAGATCAGAGATTGGTAGGAATGAAATTACTGCAATTTAAAAAAACATGTGGCCACAAACATGTTTTTTTTTTACAAACATTAAAGACACCATTCTTAAAAGATCGAGGCTAAACACAGTCTTTCTGAGAAGGCTCTTAACGCACTTGCAATTAAGCAATTATTCCCCCAAAACCACTAACACAGCTGTGTTAATGTCTATTGCGTGTTTGGCTTAAATACAGCCCAGATGCAACACTTCAGAGTAGACTGGTTCCCTTGGTTAGTTAGACAGAGGAAGCAAAACTGGACATAACACACATGAGGCAATCTGTGATGTTATGGTTTAGGGCCCGGATGGCTTGGGGATAGAAGCTCCTCTTGAGTCTCTCTGTCCTTGCCCGGATGATGCGGAACCTTCTACCAGATTGCAGAAGTTGGAACAGTTTGTTGCCAGGATGGGACGGGTCCTTCAGTATCTGCGCTGCTCTAGTCCGGCATCTCCTGGTGTAGGTGTCCTGAAGCGGGGGGAGAGCAATCCTGCAGCAGCGTTCTGCTGTACGGATCACTCTCTGGAGAGCTTTTTGGTCCTTCACACAGCTGTTCCCAAACCACGATGTCATGTTCTGTGTGAGGATGCTCTCCACAGCGCCTGTATAGAAAATCCTGAGGATCTTTGGAGAGACCCTGAACTTCCTCAGTTGTCGTAGGTGTACAGGCGCTGCCTAGCCTTTTTGGTCTGGACCTGAATGTGGGCAGCCATGTCAGGTCTGAGGAGATGTGACACCAAGATACTTGAAGGACTGCACCCTCTCCACTGGAGCTCCAGTCTCTGTGCTGACTCCTTCTGAAGTCCACCACCAGCTCCTTGGTCTTGCCAACGTGCAGCTGGAGGTGGTTATCCTGGCACCACGATGCCAGATTCTTCACCTCCTCCATGTAGGCCGCCTCATCGTTGTTGGAGATGGCGCCCAACACCACTGTGTCATCAGCAAACTTCACAATGATGTTTGAGCCGTGGGTGGGCACACAGTCTGCTTATC
>NW_024583497.1:28323-32144 GCF_018398535.1 Haplochromis burtoni
AGCTTTAGTAACATAAAATAGTGTCACACCCTCCAGTTTACTCTCCTACAGCTCACTGAGAGACAGCTCAGCACAAGAAGTTAAAATGTCAGTCTCACCATTAACCAAAGATATAGTTTCATCCATCATGTTTCATTCTTTTTCATTCTATGGTGCAACAAACTCGAGTGCAGAAATAGACCCTAACAATTTCCAGCTTTTTGTTCCACCTTGAGAAACATTAATGTAATATCTTCCAGTAAGAAATAGTTTTGCTATTTTTCCGACACCCCATAAATACTCAGTAACACTCACCTTCTTTTTCACTCGTCTGCTTCTATGACTGTAGAAACTGAAATTATAGTACTTTGTTTTCTCCTCACCTCAGCAGAGCAGCTCCTCCCCTCTCCACAGGAACTTGCATGACTACATTCCCAGTGTGCAAGAGAGATATCTTTGCTTGAAAACAACAAATATGAATGTAAATGACTAGACCTCCTACACACTGTCAATTAATATTTAATTCAATTCCCTTCTAGCACCTAATGACAACATTCATCTCAAGGCAATTTATATTGTAAGGTAAAGACCATACAATAATAAAGGAAAAAAAATAACAAAAAACCCTCAAAAATAACATCAAGACAAACTTATTTGAGCAAAGGAAGGTAGGAAGGAAACTCCAGCAGTATTAAGGCACATGAACATTCCAGAATATTCCATGTGCTTAACAATTCCCCACCGTGTCAATGAAAGCAAAGCGAAAGCATGCCAGTAAAGAGTACTTGCCCAGTCTGTGCATTCTGTGACGTACCTTTGTGTAACCAGTAGAAACTCAGCCACGATAATTTTAGCCACACAATGAACAAAATAATGCAAACATGGAAAAGCTGATTCTGTGCACATCCAAGATCAGTGAGTTTTATGACTAAAGTGTAAGTGCAAATAGTCACCATCAGAAGAAAGTAGTGTCGTGGAATTGACAAACACTGCACTAGTAGGGATAGTTTCAAAGCTTTATGAATGACAGATTCATGTTTTCAAATGACAGCGAGCAAACACTTACATGCACAGGGGTGCAAAAAATGACATACAGTGTCCATGTGGTGTGACAGTGTGTGGTATGTGAGAATACAAGATGAAGATGCAGAGGTAGGAGGAGATTTAAAGAAAAAGTGAGCTCTTTTATTGAGCACATGAAGCTCAATAATCCAAATACAAGGGTGAAACACCAAACATTACAAAAAGGAATTAGGTTCAACCTGAACTGGGAATGAATAGAAGGAAATGGGAGCATGAATACTGAGAGAAGCAGGGTGAAGGAGAATGAGATGTGAAACAGGAACATAATAAAAACAATCCCATTTTCTTTTTTTTACAGCTCTATAACCAGGTGGACAAAGAGTTGTTGAGCCAAGCAATCTTTGGTGAAATCTTTACAAAGAAAATTCTGATCATTAGCTAAAATGTATCCATAACCATCCCACAGATGTATCATTACATACAGCTAATTTCAATAATATTGAAATAAAGCTTATGCCAAAGTTCAATACAGAAGATCTGTGGTCTCACAACTGTCCGCTCCCAGGAGCTGCTGGATAAATAATCTTGATACGTGTGTTTTCAGGTTGGTACACTGAGAAATTACTGAAGAATCTACCTCTGCAAGCTAACCATTTAGCACCACTATTTCAGTAACCATTTGCAGATGCGACTGTTTATTGTGGTCCAGTTTCTGGTTTCCATGGCATCGTAAGAGGAAAAAACAGGAACTGTGTTGTTTTTTTTAAAAAGGTCATAACGTGCCACTGTGATTGTGTGTATTTATTTTCAACATTGGGGCACTGAACACTTGACAGATGTTGTAGTTTCTGTTGAGAAAATGCTAACATGAATGTAGAAGAAAGAGCTTTAATCCTGAAAATAGACTTAGTGAAGGTTTAAAGGCTGATTTAAATCTTTTAGCTTTGGAATATAGTGGTATTCCAAATTACTGAATATTCCCTTTAGGATGCGGTTAATATTCTCAGATGAGAAAAGTAATATGTTACCAAAGTAACTCCAGTCGAATAGGTGATGATTGATGGCTTTAAGTTAGATAAACAATTTCTAACTTGCTTAATTGTTTTACGTGGCTGAAACCTTAGCACCTCGATACGGCCGTGGAGTGGAAACCAGGGGCGATTTTAGCCCATTTTTGGGGGTGCTGAAAAATGATGTGAATGCTGCAGGCGATGATGTAGAAGTCGCAAGGAATGAGTCAGCAGGTGACAACAGACTTCCCCGGACCGTCAGCTGATGTGAGGATGTGCTGGGTGGGCTCCTTGGACCCTCCAGCCGACGAGGCAGGACGCTGGCTGGGTTCTCCCAAACCCCCAGCAGACGAAACTTATTTATTTCATATTTATTTAATTTATTTATTTCATTTTGGCAGTCCTGGCGCCTGGCTCTCATCTTGAATTAATTTTATCTGTCAGCCTCACCCATCAAACTCAGGGGGCGGGGTTAACAGGAGACAATTTGAGTTTGTATTCCCTCAGCTGCAGACTCGCTGCTGTTTAAATGTTTGAAAAGGAAGATTAGATATAAAACGTCAAACATAGACTCAGTCTGCCTTCACATTTGATATGAGGCCAGCACGTATAGTGGCTGTGTCCTGTTTTAAGATCATACATGTAAAATTGTTGTCTGACCTCCGTCGATCCAGCCGCTCAGAGTCCGTGGTTACCATGGTTACTGCATAAGCAGCTATAATGTTAACAGCTGGCACTGAGGAAACCTACCGGCAGCATGGTGTTTATGTTTTTCATTGCAAAAGAACTGTCTGAATGGTTAACTGAAGTTAACTTGGATAAATTATAGTTAAGGAGTATCACAGATAACGCCTACGTGAGCTGTGTGACTGTTCACCACTACACTGAAATCAGCAGGCTATTACTGAAATACACGTGCTATATCATAAACTATGATATAAATAGGGAGGTCCTATTAACATGTTTAGTTTTAAAGGACACCTTCCTGCCTTTAGTCTCCTTCATGAGCAGTATTAGTTTTCTTCTAACATCCAGAAGTCTGCACGATGTGTTTCATAGTTTGTAACAAGCCTTTGACAGGTAAACATAACATGACCGAAAAAGCAAAAAAAAAAAAAAAGAAAACAAAAAAAAAGAGACAGAACAAAATCACATTCTAACAGACAGTCCTTAATAATGAATAATAATAATGGAGTGGATTTATATAGCGCTTTTCTATCCAAGGACCCAAAGCGCTTTACAATATCCACATTCATTCACACACTGGTGATGGCAGCTACATTGTAGCCACAGCCACCCTGGGGCGCACTGACAGAGGCGAGGCTGCCATACGCGCCACCGGCCCTCTGCCACACCAGTAGGCAACGGGTGAAGTGTCTTGCCCAAGGACACAACGACCAGGACTGTCCAAGCCGGGGCTCGAACCGGCAACCTTCCGATTACAAGGCGAACTCCCAACTCTTGAGCCACAGTCGCCCCTTAGAATACAGTTGAATAACTATTAAAAAGCAGAGCTAGTGAAATCTCTGAAAACATCTGAGCACTTTTGCAAACATGTTCTATGTTGACAACCTGACCAGACATACGTCGCGACATTCGCGGCTAAAACACTGTTAAAAGTGTAGCTGGTGACAGAAAAACGGGGTATTTTAAAACTACACCACCACCATTGCTGCCTGTGATTTGATCTGCATTCTGGGATACCTGGCTGCCCCAAGTCTACACAAGCAATCGATTATCTAGGATCGACCTGTTTTGACTTACTTTGCACGGCAACCAATCAAATGTTAGAGAAGCTGCATGGGCAGC
>NW_024583497.1:32169-48185 GCF_018398535.1 Haplochromis burtoni
AAAATATATATATATATATAGAGATTGACAGACCACGTGACTTTCGCGCATTGCATGCCGGGAACTCGTGGCAAAACAATCCAAGTACCTGCATCAAATGCAAGCATTTGCAGCACCGCAAAACGTTCATTCTTCGGTTCCAATAAATTCTTGCTTTTTCTTTGCCCCCCAAAAAGGTATGTACAAAACGAAGGAGAACAATGCCGGTCCGTACAAAGACAGACTTGATGAAAAGTCAAAGAAAAGATACGAGGAAAAAAATCAAACCAGTGAAAGGGTCAGACCCTTACGAGCACACAGAGGGACAAAATACGTTAGCGTGCTGCCCAACTTTCACCACGCTCATATTTATAATTATACGGTTCTTGGAGTGAGTGCATACACTCATGAAGTTTAGTAGTGTTGTTGTGTGCGTTTAGATGGGTTTGTGCAGTGGTCTAAGTTCGATATAGTGGTGTTGTTGTGGGTTTGTGGTCGGTGATGGTGTTGTTTGTTCTTTTTGGTTCTTATGGTGATGGGTGTTGGATGTTAAGATGGGTTGTAGTGTGTGCTGTTCTTGTAATGAGGGTGTTTGTGTTGGGTGGTAGTGGGTGCTGGAATATTAACTTGTTCCCATATGTACATCAACATGTTGCTACTGGAAGTCACCATAAATCAAATACTTACTAATAATATATTCATCCAACATTGAACTCTTTAACAGAAACAGAACACTATCACATACTGTGCCTTCATCATTTTGTATCACATGTTTGCAGAAATAGTCATACACACACTTTGAGCATGTTGCCCCTAATTTTACTTATGCCACCTCACCTCTCAGTGAAATAATAAGCTTGTTTCCCCTCATACAAACACACATGCACACACACACACACACACACACACGCACGCACGCACACAAATAATCGCATGTAACTGTGATTGGCTTTGGCAGCACAAGGCCATCCAGGGCTCTTAGATATAACTGCTTCTCTTTGATAAACATGAGAGCTCAGACACACTGCTGTCTGCAGCTGACTGAGAATCACACACCAACACACCCACCCACCCACACACACAAACACACACACACACTCCATCTGAAGCTATGTATACACACACACGCATCACGCCATTGTTCAGCCGTGATATGTAGAAGTTGAAGCCTGGAGATACATGTTACACGGCCGCTGTAGCCAGGAAATTATTTTCTCGGCACTTAGCGACTAATATTACAATAGTTGGAGGTTGAAGCCTGATTTGCACGCCCAGGATATTTTATATGTTGTAGATAAGCTTAAAAGGGTGAAGATGTTGCATATTGGGTCGTCAGCTGCTTGCACAAACGACGGACTCCTCGTAGCATGCATGTGGATTATGTATCAATTGATTATAAATTCAGTGAGGCAGAGAAATAAATTAATTGTTTTTAGAGTCGGGAGGTAAGAAGAGCGGACGGTTGCTCCATTTCGCGTTCTATTTAGCATCATGTTTTGAGTTTCAAAACATTTTTAAGTATCTGAACGATTCAACGATTAGTCAGACTCGAGAACTGGTAAACTTATGAACGACGGATGGCTTTAGCTTTCTACACGGCATCAAGGGGATTAAATGTGTTTAGTCGCGCATTGCACGCAGTCTATAGGTGCTTCCTTTCCGTTCTATTAGCAGCATTTTGTCAAAACAGTTTAGCTGAATTCAGACAGACTCGGTATTAAATGTGTTTAGGCATGATCTTTATGCTTTGTGTGGTTCCTCTATATGCATTTTTACATGTTTAAGCATCATATTACTTTCCCACAGCTAGCACTTATTAAATGAAACCTCTTCAATTAAATGCGTGTTGTGTTGCCTCATTAAACCAACACCTTGTTGTGTCGGGGAAAGATGATTTGCCTTTTTTTTTTAAATTTAAGTAAATTGTTTTTACGCTTTTCAATTATTATTATTATTTTTATTTCATTCTAGTTCTGTTTGTATAACCTTGCCTTCAATTTATGTCTGGCCTTTGTCTTGTTTATTTCATTGGAATTCGTATTACACACTTATTTCTTTGTCTGCAGGCCCTTTTTAACTTTACTGAAACCTGGTATAGAATTGAGTTTGTATTGCTTTGATGTTTTGTGGCGTTTTCGAGTTATCTTGTTCTGTGTTTGTGGGGTCTTCTTATTTACTGAAACCTGGTATAGAATTGAGTTTGTGATTGCTGGTGGTAGGTGTTTGTCTCTTATTTTGTGTTTTGCAAAGTTCTGCCTAAAATGCTGCACAGGCCTGACTAATGTTTTGTTACTATGTCCGAGTTAAGAAAAGCAATTTGATTTCTGACATTTGTGGCGTAACTTGACACATGATGTCCAAAATCAAACTGCTTTTCTTTTCTTAACTGATATCATGATGGCTCAAAAAACACATCTCCACAAGTCAAGGATTGAGGTATTCGTCTCGGTTTATCAATAAAAACATCCCTCCAAGTACCTGTTAAGTTAAACATAAATGTCCTAAATCTCAACATGCTCAGCAGATAAAACGCCTCGCTCTCTTTCCATCTGTATGTGTTTGAGCTGCGGCAGCTTCCAGCAGCTGAGCGGCTCTTCTCTTTATTACAGCTGACAGTTTGTTTATGTCTGGTTTGAAGCATTTATTTTTACAGCTGTGGACACGCCCGGTCATGTCATGTATTTTCTGATGTTTGAAGGCACTTTAGTTTTTACAGCATTTTTACAGCGTTCTCTCGGTCTGCCTCGGCTCATTGTCTGAGGCCCTTCGAGAAGTTCACCGTGTGAGACTCTGCTTCTGTCCAATGTTTAGTCACATTTAAATATAAACTAAGTATATATATTATTCAGAGGACCTCGGTTGCTGTTACAGCAGCGCAGCCAGTGAGCAGGGCTGGGAATCACTGCTGAATAATGGTACCAATAACACACGACCGTGCTATCCTGATTTTACGTAGCGCATTTCGATTGTTTATGGTTTGGAACTTTGACAGACTATGAAGCTAGAAGAGTTTCACTGCTACTGAAATTGCAAATGTTAACAAAACTTCAATCGGCAATTGGAGTGTTGACCATAAGGCACACCCAAAAGGATCTGAAAAAAAATGAAGTTAGAAATGTGAAAGAGAAAAAGAGAGATCGTATTAAATATTATTAATTTATTGAACTCTCAAGATTATTAACTGTCTGTTGCAAGTCTCAATCACAGCTAATTATCCACAAAATCCTCTTTCTTGAATTTTCTTATTCTCTAAAGTGAACTCTTAACTTGACAAGTTTTTCATCAGATCGATTATTTCCTAACACGTCAAGTTAAAGGGCAGCGACATCTAAATATAGGAGGAATTTGCAACAACACGAAATCCGCATTACCATTGCCCACACACGATGCCCAGCCGCAGCACAGCCTACCTAGAGATAGACTAACCTAGACTGGTCGTGACAAGTATTTTATATATGTTTTCTTGTCGCCAGACCGCCTATAAAATGCAGGTTGAGGAGATAATAAACGGATATTTAATATGTTTGCTGTACATGTATTTGTCTTGTTATTCTCACATCATATAAATATTTGTTCCTCTACAGATTGACTTTTGCTGACAAATGTATTTTGTTCAAACATATATAGAAATTCATTTTAAACGTTTTATAAGCAGTAAGGCAATAAACAAAAACACACAGAGCATCCTGAAATTTGAAAGCACTTCACTTGTTCCACAACTTGTCATGTTACAGCTTTATTCCAAAATGGATGAATTTATTTGTTAACATGCGAGTATGTACAACCTTTGCATCAGCACTAAAAATTGAGCTCACGTGAATCCTGTTTTGGTGCATCTCTTGATTGTTCGTCAAATCTTTCCCAGCTTGATTAGAATCCACCTGTGGAAAATTTATTTGATTGGTGATGATTTTATATAAGTTATTATGATTTGATTATTATCGTATACTTGACAGACCATAACCAAGCCAAGAGGTCAAATGAATAGTTTATGTAGACTTCTGAGACACAATTTCATGTAAACAAAAATCTGGGGAAGGGTACAGAACAATTTCTGCAGCACTGGAGGTCCCAGTGAGCACAGAAGTTGCCATCATCATTAAATGGAAGAAGTCTGGAAGGAATCTCTGCCAAACCAATGTGAGCGATGGTAGAAGCTGAGCTGAGGGTAGAAGTTGCCCAAGGGGAAAACAGCATATGCATCAAAATAAACTATTTCCAGCAGTGCAATATGAGTCCTAAGCATCCCAGAAAACGACACAGAAAGTCATAAAGTCAAACATAACTTTTAAAAAACGAGTATAGGCCCTGAGGTAAAAAAACTACATTTCCGCGAAAATGACGTCACTTCCGGTTTCGGGCAGGTAATGGCGGACATGCAAAAGTTCGTCGCTGACGTCTATTCCAACGTAGGAAGTGTTATGAACAGCTGATCGGATCGGCAAAGCGTGTTTCTGGAATATTATGTTTTTGTGTGCTGCTTTTATGAGTTTGCAGCATTTGGTGTATGCCGGGGAAGCATTTGAGGTAGGAACGGATGACTAACAATGCACCTTCATCTCATTCTCCACAATGGTCGTGCCAATGCTGCATTTTCCCACTGCATCTGAGGAAGCAGAGTATGAACACATCATTCACACTGTGCAGCAAGCCTCTCGGGAGTGTTATATGAGCGATCAAACTGTAGTAAAACAGGATTAAATGCTTAACAAAAACTCATCGGATTTAACATTGAAAGGTAATCTGATGGTAGCTTACTGTTGCTGAGCTACGGATTCAAAATAGTTACAAACATGAGTCCGCTCCAGTGCACTGGTAACCAAGATATCTTATTAAAACTGCAAAAGAAAAATGCATATCCCATCTAAATCAAAGTACTGAGCACACTGCTTTCATCTGAACATGATATTCTAGACAGCGCGCACTGGAAATAAATACGCTCCGGATCACTTAATCAAACTACCAATGAGAAATTGTTCACCCAGTAAAATTGACAGATAAAAGTGTATTACAACGTGTCATAGAGTCGATTGGCTCAAGAGTTGGGAGTTCGCCTTGTAATCGGAAGGTTGCCGGTTCGAGCCCCAGCTTGGACAGTCTCGGTCGTTGTGTCCTTGGGCGAGACACTTCACCCGTTGCCTACTGGTGGTGGTCAGAGGGCCCGGTGGCGCCAGTGTCCGGCAGCCTCGCCTCTGTCAGTGCGCCCCAGGGTGGCTGTGGCTACAATGTAGCTTGCCATCACCAGTGTGTGGATGACTGGATATGTAAAGCGCTTTGTGTGAGACAACTAATGCACATGTCTCATCAAACATGATAAATATGGGTAAATATTAATTTAAATGCCATATAGAAAGACAGATTACTCACCACAGTGCAGTGTCTAAACTGAAGTCACTCTGCAGGAAAATGAGGAGACAGGATCAAAAACAGGTAGCAGAAAAATGAATTGTTACATCTTTGTGTTAACAAAGTGAGAAAAGACACTAAAGTCAAAATAAACATCTTGGTGTAACCTGTGGAGGATGGAGGTCCAACAAGAAGTGAGCAGCCTACTATTGTGAATGTGAGAAAAATAACATTTCCTAATTTTTTTTATTTTGATACAGCCACATTTACAGTTCATCTGTTTTCAGTAACAATGTTTTCAGCATATCATAATTTGATTTCGTGAGTGACAGCTTAATACATGTATCACAGCCCCACCTTACCGTTCAAACAAAGGTATATTGATTTGACTCTTATCGTCAACCATGGCCTATAAGCTATTTGAAGCATTAAAGCCACTTATGTCCGTGTATTTCGCAAGAAGTCGTCGGAGAGTCCATTCCAGTATTCGTTAGTGAGTTCATGGCCTACTCGAAGGAGTTAACACAGCTGCCATGTCATTCACAAAGATACTTACTATGTGTTGTCTTATCTGTGTCCTAGTGGAAGTGATCTCGCGGGTCTCGGATTCAGACGTTTCCCTTGAACAAGTCGTCTCAGCTCGGTAGCCAGCATGTAGTCCTTCTTTTGCCTAGCGATATGACTGGCCAATGAGAACTTTCCACGTGGAGCCCATTCCAGTGTTGAGCTGAGTCCACAGATTGATAGGACGTTTCTACTGGCATGCAAATGTTAAAACAGCATCTGTACTGTCGTTCCTCTTTCTGTTGGTCCAGTGACGTGTTCAGACTTGAGTCGCTTTAATCATAGTTCAGCTCGTAGCCGAAAGCTTGACATCTGGCTCGTTGTGTTGGAAGACTTACCGTTGCCAGAGTGGCAGTTCAGCAGTCGTCGTCAGTGCCCAGTGGCTGTAGGTCAAGAGATTCTGACCAGTGTTTGATATAGTAAGTGTTGAATGGCGTGATATGGCTGTGTAAACGTCCTTTGCGGTACCTTAGGACTAATAAAAGCGACAGATTAGTTTTAATTACAGTGTCACTTCTATCTCTCCTTATAAAGCCTGAATTCCACCTGAGTGAGGTCACCTTGCTACTTAAAATGATTCTGGGGACATGTGAAATTAAAAGTTCATAAAGTGTTAGGACACAAGACCTTTAAATGTGCATTGTGCAGTAACTTTGTTATTTTGTTACTGTGGATCATCACAAAGTCAACCTTCTGCACAGCCGTATTCTTTTTGTATGTGTGATATTGTTTTCTGCAGACACCGATAAACAGAAACCAAAGAAATATTTTTCCTTCATAATCTAAGTCAAGTAAACTGACCTTTTAAACTGTAGTTTACAGTGTGGACTCTCCAGGTAATAATACAGTTGTTTCATCCCTGCGCCCTCCAGGTTGCATCCTATTAGATCCAGACGTTTCAGATAGGGGGGGTTGGACTTCAGAGCACTGAGCAGAGCAGCACAGCTGTTCTCTGACAAAGTGACGTTCTCAAAGCTGAATAACAATCATGTGAGTTACAAAGTGTTCATTTATACAAAAGTTGGACCATGGGCAACTCACTGTGGTATTGTCAAACTTCTGTTAGTAACACCCTTACCAAAAAACTGCGTTCATTCCTCAAAGTCAAACTCTCCCATTTTAAACAGTTCAAACTCCAACTATATTGTGCGACTGTGACATGATTTAGTGTTTACTGCTTCAGATCTCTATCAATAACTGGGAGAAGTCCACACACTCCATAGAAACAGCATGGCACAACATAGAAGAGCTCCTCGTGCTATTGTCAAGGCTCACATTTTGGAACAGAGAAATAGATGGTTTGGAGAAAGAGAGAGTAAAAAATATAAAAACAAAAATCGTCATGCATCATATTTCCCACTGGTTCGAAAATAAAAACTCCATCATGTTGAACGGATGGCAGGTGTTTTGGCTGAGCTTACAAGAGAACCCAACCTATAACCAAAACTAACATAACCATTTCAACTAGAGTTGTGGTTCCATTGTATTAAACTCTTGTAGATATTAAGAAGTTCATGCAGTCACAGGCAGGTGGGTTTCCACTGGCTGTGAAGAGACAATCACCCCACCCCAAAGTAGACAGTGTACCTGATTTTCACCTAGTTCATACAATGTTGTCTTTGACAAGTGGGGATGGTGTTCTTTTGGGAGTTGTGAAATTGCCATCTCTCTTGTCTTTATGACCAAGAGTATGAAAACTGTAATACAGCTGTATCATGCTAGCTCGAATAACTGGATTCTTTTTTCTGTATCTTCTTTGTCTATTCATAGTAAACCACTGACTAACAACAGCAAGACCAGTAAATTTTCTGTCTTCATTTTGTCCAGAATGCATGAGCATTAGTGCAAAAGTTTGTATCCCTTTTGATTGTGCTTCCTTCTACTTCGCGAGTTAAGGCCGATTCCTCAATGTGTAGATAACCCCAGCACAAGACTGAAATGTCACAAGCTATCCGTTGGAGAATTGAGACATACCAGTCAAGGGTAAGCCAATCAGCAGAATGTATACACCTAGGAATTTGAGGTGCGTGATCCTCGGATGAATCTACTTTAAACTTTCACCTCCTCCAGTTAGCATCTACACCATCATACACCTGGCCAGAACACACGGTGATCACTCTTATTGATTATCAAACAATGTTTCTCTGAGAGTTTCCACAGTGCTAAAAAGCTTTGTACCTTTTTGAATAGTAAGAGTACCTTTATGCAACATGTGACAGCCGTTACTGTCGAAACTTTAAAAAACTATTTTATTAGAAGTATACGTGTTACCTTTTATCCTAACACGAATGCCACAAGTTACACAGTTCTTCTGCAGTACTCTTCTGGCGACACGCAATAGCTCTTTGATGCCTTGAGGAGGCATAAGGTTCTTAGCCCAGATTTTGCCACGAGAATCTGCATTACGTGCAGGAAGCCACTGATTATTGACAAGAGGGAGAGATTTTAAGAAAGCATTAGCAGCGCTAGTCTTGGCCAATCTAGTCAAGATTTGCGATCAGCGATGCTTATCCCTGTATACATTCACGTGAACATTTTTACGTATTTTGGAAGATAAGACATTTGGATTTTCCAGTGACTGTGACAGTTTTTGTTTTGGTTGTTAGAATTTGCAAGATGAGGTAATGAGTAATTTTGGAAAAACCTGGTGCACTTTGATTTTTCCTCACTATTGACATACATCATAAGTGATAATAATATAATAATTAAGTCAATAACTATGTACATAATAATATAGTAATAATATCCTAATAATCAATTGAGTATAAAATGCTAAAAGCTATCTGTTCTTTCGATAAAACCAGATTCGCAACTAAAGAAAAAACCTTGTGGATTTGAATTCTAAAAGCGCATAAATATTTAAGCGTGAGTCCACACATAAATTTTGAGACAGAGGCTTCTAAGAAAATAAATTAAGAAAGACCGCGTGGCTTGACTTGGTTTTAAAAAACATTCACCAATGTACTATTAACTCACGTTACATCCAACTAAAGAAAAATACCTGGTTGAACAAAGGTAACTTTTAAGTCAACGAGTGCTCTAAATAATTATGGGCTTGACTGTTTATACACATACATTCATTATACAGTCTCCAAAATCACCTACTAAAATCCAAGTCTTGGTGTGGTGAAGCCAAGGTACCATATTAAATATGTATATAAATATGTTGGATTGGTGCATCCCTGTCCTCCATCCTACATTACTGGAGTTGGATTACATATTAGTGAAATAACTTTATAAATAACAACAGATTCAGTTTCAGTTAACTGACCTGAGTGTCTCCAGTCTACAGTTTGGATGCCCCAGACAAGCAAAAAGTTCATCTGCTGGCTCCAGCACAGTGACTGAAATCAGGTGCAGCTCTCTCAGATGGGAGCGGTCTGACGTCAGAGCTGAGGCCACAGCTCCACCCCGTTGCCCATAAATATAAACATCAGGAAGTCTGTGTTGACACATAATTGCAAATATAATATAATAATAAAAACATGTTATTCTGAAGAAAAAACATTTTTTCCTTTTCTGAAGGAAAGTGCAAGAGTTTATCATTTCTGTGGTTGTCATTTTGTTGTTTGTTGTTTCTTTTTACTTACTAGTAAAGCGCTATATAAATACAGGCCATTTACCATAATTTCCAGTTTTTAACATTTCTTCCTGTACTAAACATGGTGACAACATTCAAGAAAAGTCTGAAACTATTTATTAATTAAGTCTGTTTTTTCCTGTCCTATCAACACAATTTATAAACTGGTTAATAGTTTGAATACCCCACTTTCAATGGAGATGCAATGAAGGTGTGTCTTGCTGCTATGTCATCTTAAATCCTAAATATGATTTGGAAGTGCTGCTGTGTCTGTTAACGCCACAGTGCTAAAATGAAAAGTTGGACTCAGGATCATTTTACATTATACTCAAAATAGGATATCTCAGGAATCTTGTAGTAAGAAAACTTTATCTCTCTCTCGCTCTTCTCTAGTAGAACACTATGCACCTTTGATGATGTTATGTTGAATTTGTGAAGTGGTGTTGTTCAACATGGACAGTGAAAAGGGAAGGAAAGAAAAACATGATTACATTTTATTGATTATTTAACTGTCTGTTGCAATCCAGCATCAACCTCTGAGATTTAAAGTAGACTTTAACTGAAGTTCAGCATTATTTCACAGAGTCGAGCTGCAACACAGAGATAACCATAAAATGCAGGTTGAGGAGATAATAAACGGATATTTAATATGTTTGCTGTACATGTATTTGTCTTGTTATTCTCACATCATATAAATATTTGTTCCTCTACAGATTGACTTTTGCTGACAAATGTATTTTGTTCAAACATATATAGAAATTCATTTTAAACGTTTTATAAGCAGTAAGGCAATAAACAAAAACACACAGAGCATCCTGAAATTTGAAAGCACTTCACTTGTTCCACAACTTGTCATGTTACAGCCTTATTCCAAAATGGATGAATTTATTTGTTAACAGGCGAGTATGTACAACCTTTGCATCAGCACTAAAAATTGAGCTCACGTGAATCCTGTTTTGGTGCATCTCTTGATTGTTCGTCAAATCTTTCCCAGCTTGATTAGAATCCACCTGTGGAAAATTTATTTGATTGGTGATGATTTTATATAAGTTATTATGATTTGATTATTATCGTATACTTGACAGACCATAACCAAGCCAAGAGGTCAAATGAATAGTTTATGTAGACTTCTGAGACACGCTGCTGCTGTGTTGAGATTCACGAGTCCGGAGCGGAATTAAAATCATGACATTCATTTCAGGTCATCGTGTGTTTTGTGAGCAAATGCTTTTGCATATTCGTAGTGTTTCCTCCCTTAAATGAAATATCTACTTTGCAAGCATTGCAAGTTGCCCTGTTGCCATCCATTCTCGTAAAGCATAACCAAACTTTTGAGCGTTTGAGCCGCTTAGGTGCCAAGTTTCCTGCCAGGTAAATGACGCTCCGCAACGTGGTGACGTCATTTGGAGTCGATAAGTGAATTGTTTGCAAAAATGGCAAAGAATTCCAAGGAATTGAAACAATGAGAACCGGTTGTCAACAAGAACCGGTTTTCAATACCCATCCCTACATCTTGGTAGACTGTCAGCTGCAATCCAACTTTAATTCCTGTATGTATGAAGACAACAACAGCAGCCATGTTGATATAAACTCAAACATACAATCACAACAAGCTTCTGACTGATCTGTTTGACTGAATTTTTCTCTCTGTCACAGTTCTCCTCGCACATTATCACTGAGGAGACTAGGAAAAATGGGATTTTATTGTATTTTTTTAATTGCGTGGAGTCACTCCAACACTATTCTGATATTGACCTCAGAGCCTCCACCATGCAGTCTGGACTCTTCACAAAATAAAACAGCTGCTTCCCATCTGATTACCTAAAACTGTTATATATTTATTTATTAATCAATCACGTCTCATGTTAGATCAAGCTAGCTCAAAATGTGTGTGAACAATCCTGTTGCTAGGCAATCTGGTGGCCATTAATGTATTATTATTGCTATTATAAGCCACCATCATGGCACTGAAAACTGACTTTCAGCCCCATACACCTTGCTAACTTATTAATTGATGCAGGCAATTCTGCACATTTGTCTGCAGACAAATGGCCCAATATTCACTGTACTGAATCACTTGACTGATTTACTTTCTATTGTTGAAAATAAATCAATGTGACAACATTTAGTGTTATCCCACTACTTTCACATTTGGCCACAGTGGCTGCTTCAGCTGAAATATAGATATATAAAAATGAAATCATCCAAATAATTTTCTGTTAAAAAAACAACAACAACAACAACAAAAAAGACATACAAAGCATTTTCTGTGTTTGAAATATCTCAACAACATGTGTGACAAAATTAATTGACATGTTTCCAATAAATAACTGGAACTGTTTACTACGAACAATGAGAATCTTTTAGTAACAACGTCATGTTTATCTACGTTCTAAGTACCGACTGTACTTCTTCAACAAATATCTGTATTTTCCAAATATTGCAAAATTACAAAACTGGATTCACATTCAACACAGTATATGTGACACACCATTCTCTGAGCTGTAATATGACACAGCACTGAAAAACACACTATTGGATCGCTAATGAAACACCACAATCAAGATAACATTCAACAGTAACATTACAGTAGGGAAATTATTAAAACATCTCACAGTAAAACAACAACAACAACGACCTGCACAAGCAAAGTCTGCTTTTAGTTCCAGGACTATCTAGATGGCAGCTATTGTACCTCAAACGTATTCTTTAACTTAGGAGAGTATCTGTAGGTTTAAAATAAGAGCTCATTATTCCAAATAATGTAGCAGAACTTATTCCAAAGTTTACTTACTCTCGTAAGATAAATGACAACATCTCTCTGTTCTCAATGTACATTCTAACTGTAGTCTCCTCAGTGGGTCCTTGGGTGTGGAATCAGTGCAATGAAACCTGTTTCACAAGATTCTGCTCAGTAACAAATCAAAACTGAATACAAAGTGTCCTTTAGCTGGGTGAGCTGAATGTTTCACACTGTAGAAAAGTCAACATTTCCATACTGACACACTCACTGGTTCATAGGAGTCATCCAGGAAGTAAAGGCATATAGGGGTGTCTGAAGTGGAAATGACGAGGTGTTTTACCTCAGTCCTGTACTCCATCCACTGAAGAGAAGTTCATTAGTTTCCAAAGACCTTATCTATAAACCAAAGCTTGACATTAGAGTTAAGGCCACACTGTCTTTGTGTCTTTATATGTTCTGGAACAGATTCAGGAAGTCTGAGTAGAGCCACGCTTTGACCACTGATTCCTTTCAGGATTAGTCTGTAGGCATCACTGCATGACTTGATCTGTTTAAGACTGAAAAAGATTGTTGCATATGCTTCAAATCATTTTTAGGGAACCAATCATTTCATTTTTTAAAAACAGAGAGGAATAGCACATTTCCATTTTAACTTTGAAAATAAACAAACATCGTACGTTTTGCTGAATCATTAAAAACTAAGTGATTCTATGTATGTTTGTGTGAGACAACTAGTGCACATTTAAAAACATCAAACATGAGAAACTTGGGTATATATGAATTTAAATATGAAATTTTTACATAATTTTTTTTTCTTTTTTATGAACAGGAGTAATTTTAATTAGTAACAGCATTTTATCAAAAGGTCAGCAACTAAATTAAAATGAATTTAATGAAAAGAATGAAACCTTTTGAGGTAAATCCATCAAATACTGAGTTTCTGCATAGATCATTCAAAGCAAGCAGGTCTTCAAAACATTTGAGTAGAAAAACATCCACAGACATGCACATCAATGCAAGGTTTTAATTATATATTAGATCTTGGGATACTATTTATAATTACAATGATTTAACTGTCATGGTCTTGGGTCCTTTGACCCAGTTTTTTGGATTTTCATGGATTTTTTTGTCATTCTGTATTATGTTTAAGTCCACTTGTTACTGTTATTCTATGGTTTCTAGATTATTCTGTTTGGTATTGTTTATTAGATTTCCCTTTGTGTCTTTGCCCTCTGATTTGTATAGTGGTGTGTTCATGTGCCTTGTTTCCCCTCCTTGTGTTTTATTCCGTCATGTTTATCTACGTTCCCCAGCTTGTCATGTTCTCTCTCCCCCTCTGTTAGAGTTTGTATTGTTGATTGTCATTTATGCTTAGAAATATTTACTTATATATGCTTAGAGTTTTGTAATTAGTTGTAGATTGGTAGAGGTTTTGATCCTTGATAGTCTGCAAACTTTGTGTGTATTAGACAGCACTTTGGGAGCATGAGAGGTCATACCGTGTCTTATTGTTTTACGGCAGGATCAACGTAGTTGCGTCTGTTCTAGTCTAAGTGTTCTTTGTTTAGATGAACTGCAGGACTTCCTCACCGTGTTATCTAGGATGAACCATCTAGGGTGAGGGGGAGGCTACCCTCTTCCTGACCAAGGATGTTTGACCCTTTGATCAGCAGTCCACACACACACACACACACACACACACACACACACACACACACCCACACACACACACACACACACACACACACACACACACACAGGCAAGGTACTCTTTGTGTGTATGTAGACGTCATATGTTAATGAACCTATGCATATTCATGTAACCTCAATAAAAGGACAGTGGTACGGGAGAGACGGACGAGAGCAACTGGGGTCAAGCGAAGGAACGGTGCCTGTCCGGTTCTCTCCCGTGCACGAGAAACATGAAGAAGCTTGCCTACTTGTGTCTTGCTTTGCAGTGTAATTATATTGTCTTCAACGTTCCAGCGGATGGGTTCAAGCTACAAACCTATCATTAATTGGTCCTTCTATGCCGGTTCCCTGGGATCGCATTCACCGAGGGGGGGGAGTGACACGCCGAAAGACTGACGTCAGCCAGGAAGTTCCTGTGGATTCGCGGTCCGTCTTCCTCCTCGATGAATGGCGATCGGCGGGATTCGAGGGTGATATTACACGCTAAGCAACGCCAAGTAAGTTTAAAGAGGCCGACTCTATAACCGTGTCGTTGTGCAGTCTCCGCCATTTTGTGAGGCGTTGAGAAGTTCGCTGCTTTGTGGAGCGAAACCCGGGTTCCTTGCTGCTGTGTGCGGCAAGAGGTTCCTTACCGCTTTGTGGGGTAAGAGGTTCCTCGCTGCTTTGTGGAGCGAGAGGTGAGTTCTCCGCCGCTTTGTGGGGCGTTGAGAGGTTCCGCGGGGTCCAGATTGTGCTGGACAGTAGGCCTATTTTGTGTTATTGTTATTTTCGTCCTCGTTGTTGTTGTGTGTGCGGAGCAGACCGCGTGGTGTGTGACGTCAGCAGCTGTTGTTGTTAGCATGGGTTTCCTAAGCAACCAGGAGTGTGTGGAAAAGGCCAGCCCACATCAGCAGCTGTGCTCTGGTGGGTGGCTTTCCCCCCACCCCTTCCTGACACAAAATGTTAACAGCCTGTGTGCCAAACCATTGAGGTGGATAGTTGTTAAAAGTAACCTACATTAAGCTTGTGGTTGCTTAAATTCAGTACAATGACATGTGAGGTGAAGTGATATAGGTAAATATTTAAACTAATGAAGTGCATAGAGGCACTTGACCTGTGTGAAAGACTGTCGTCTTATTATGAGCCATTGTTGAGATATGGAGCACACCTGTGAAAACAACTAATATGCTGAACCCTGTATGAAACATCTAAAAGTACATGATGGAGGAGCTGTGTTGAATATGAAAGTGTAAGACTTTGCCGCTGTGGGCAGAGCATGCAACTACTGTGTGATGTTGCGTTGCAGTTTTTTTCTGAGCTGATGAGCAAGCTACACATTATCAGATCAAGAGCTGTCTGGGAACTACTCAAAGAGGGGAAACAGAGAGTGTGCAGCGTTTCCGTGAGCAGTTTTCCTGCATCTTGACTTGTGTGTAGAGTGTTCATAACATCAGCATCATGTTTTTGTTTATTTGTTTGTTGGGTTGAAAAATAGTTAAATAAACTGGTGATCATATTTACGGATCACCATGGCACATATCATCAGCCATGTGATTTATTTTTGCAGATGACAAAGTGAGTGTGAATGTGTCTGACGTCACAGTGTTTTTGTGCGCTGTGTAAAAGTAATTGCCTTTGATTTGTGAGAGCGGTGATTCTGCAGGTCACCAGCTATTGTAAAAAAAAAAAAAAGAGTGAAAAAGAGACAAAATTTACATTGTAGATGAAAAATAATTATAGGAAAAAGGTTTTGTGTTGATCAACCAAGAACAACTACAATCTCATTTTCTGCTTTTAAGAAAGGACTGTTCACAAAAACACAGAGAGAGAGAGATGTGTGTTGATTAAGCAGTGATGATAATAATGAAAGTCTCTCAGTCTGTCGTTTACAGGTGGGGAACGGACCTGGATCAATTCTCCACGGGCAGCAGTCGGAAGAAAATTATAGGTTGAAATCATTAGAAAAAATTAGAAACGCCCAGCCAGAATTTTTTGGCTGAATTGTTTTGCAGCTTCCCGTCCTCATCCTGAACAAGCAAGCTCCAAGGAAACTAATCTCTCCCTGAAGACACCGAGTGCAGTTTCAGAAGCACGAGCATGAACATCAACAGTGGACAGGAGTCCAAGAGACAA
>NW_024583497.1:59394-60763 GCF_018398535.1 Haplochromis burtoni
AGCCTGTAGGAACACGGTGTGATAGGATCAAGAAAAGCTTGCAGGAAAATGAAATGTTAAACCTTTGTTATATGACAGCCTTGTCCAGAAAAGATGCAGAAAAAGAAGTAATACTAAACAAATAATATTAAAAAGGACTATATATAAAGCCACTAGCAGGATTTGCCTTTGAAATAAACTCACTTTTTGTGTTAAACTGTTTCTGATCTGCCACTTGTGGGAGGTGTGGGTCCAGTAAGAAGTGAGCAGCTTGCTATTATGAATGTGTTAGAAATAACATTTCCAGCACATAACCATAGCCCTTGTGAAATGCATGCCAACAGGGATCTGAACGGGCTTGTATTTTGATGAACCATATTTTTTAATGTGCAATTCAGCATTATTAGATTCTAAATGCTGTGAATATTGTTTAATGTGCACCATGTGCTCCTTAGTCTTTTGCTTTGTTTGCTCTGCAGACTCAGAATGAATGATAGTCACACTGATAAACAAAATTTAAAAAATTTATTTTGTTCCTCAGTTGTGGAGTTAACTGACCTTAAGGTCTCCAGTCTACAGTGTGGACTCTCCAGGTAATCACACAGTTGTTTCATTCCTGATTCCTGTAGGTTGTCTCCTATTAGATCCACATGTTTCAGATAGGGGGGGTTGGACTTCAGAGCCCGGACCAGAGCAGCACAGCTGATCTCTGACAAACTGCAATTCTCAAATCTGAATAAAGAATAGAACATGTAGAAAAAATAATTGGTAATGTAATCTGATGTTCTAAGCTTAGTATTATTATGTCCTAATGAATTAGTTTTTTTGAACATAATACATGATTATCATCATGTCAGTCTCCTGCATATATCATCCAGTTATCAGCATACCATCCAAACACCTATTCATCCCAAACACATTAATCGCATGTTGGATTAAATACTGTTTTTTAATATCAGAATAAATCAAATCAAATCAATCTTATTTATATATTACTTTAAAGACAACAACTGTTGACCAAAGTACTGTACAACTGAATAATCAGATACAATTTAAAAGGAAAGTAAAGTCAAGGATAAGAAAATTATAAGAAAAAAATAATGACAGCCTCAAACCGACTTGAAAGCCAAGAAGTACAAATGGGTCTTTAGACGTGTTTTAACCCTTGTGTGGTGTTCATATTTTTGTTACTCAGCCAGTGTTCATGGGTCTGGTGGACCCGCTAGAGTTTTGGCTTTCCAAATTAACACTATCAAACAATTTTATGTTAAATTACTCAAAAGATGTTTACTTCATCCCAATTACAAGCCACATGAACAGCAAACATGGTTAATTTTTTCCCTTTACCTTTGTTAGATCACATTTATGAATTAATGTGCTTCTCGTTTTT
>NW_024583497.1:62053-66183 GCF_018398535.1 Haplochromis burtoni
TTGTTTAATTTTTCTTTTGAGAAAAACTGAAAACGGGTCTCACAGACCCGAACACCATACAAGGGTTAAAAGAATCCACGTTGGAGAGGTTGTGATATGTAAAGGCAGTTTATTTCACAGTTTCGGAGCAGTCACAATCTGACAAGTAGAAGCATTTGGTCTGCAGATGGACCAAATGCTTCTAGAGACTTATTACATAAGCTTGCAATAATCAAGTACGCATCTAATAAAGTTACAGACTAATTAATGCTAAGTGCAACAACTTGCAACATTCAGCAGCACAATCACCTCTCTAGACTGATTATATATAACCAAACTCCGGAATTGCTTTTGTGTTTTGTCCATAGTGTTTAAACTAGAGGATTGCCAGCCACTGACAGCATTTTTTGACAAGATTCACAATAATTTCAAGACTCCTAGGATATAAAAACAGTAAATAGATCAAAAGAAAAAGAACACACAGAAAAGTTCTCCATACTGGATTTAAATTGTGTTTTTTTCCCAATGTGATAATTATCTTTTTTTTAGCAAAAGTAATAAATAATAACAAAACATACAATTTGCACATCCTAAAATGACACATCCAAATTTGAGTTCTTCAACAAGGTTTGCACAACTTTATCAACTTTATCATTTATTCATTGACCCTGCTTAAAAGCACACTTCTCCTGTCCCCTTCATATTTCCAGTTGTCCAACTTTGGACACCAGATTAGACTTACTGGTGCAATGTTGAGGTGAAGGTTATTACATTGCTGTACCTTAGTGTAGGATTTGCCCATTATTATAAGTGCTTTTATAGTTTATAGTTAGGGTTATAGTTTGAACTTTGTAGTTAAAACTATTGAAAGACCTTCAGAAATAACAACATATTCCTTTAACTAACCTGAGTGTCTCCAATCTGCAGTTTGGTTGCCCAAGACTAGCAAACAGTGTCTCTGCTGAATCCTCCAGGTTGATTGAACTCAGGTGCAGCTCTCTCAGATGGGAGGGGTTGGACATCAGAGCTGAGGTCAGAGTTTTACAGTGGTTCTCTGAGAGCCAAACATCATGAAGTCTGTGTTGACATATGTGTCAGAACATATGTTATTATGAAGAAGTAACATTATGTTTACTTCATGCACTTGTTGAAAAACAACTGGACACTTTCTCTTCACATCTGTGTTTCCACTGAAGTGTTTGTTTGACAAAAAAGTTAATTACCTCAGTCTCTGTCAGATTTTGTATTTTGATTTAATGTGCAGAAAAAAGGACAGAAAATTGGTTCCAGTCAGGCTTTCACGTAGTCATCCAGTGTAATGTGATCTAGCACCAACTCCTTAACCATAGGGGGTCAAGGTTTAATTGGATGTTTCTCACTACTTTTGATTTTTCTTTTTTATTACCTTAAAAGTTATTTAGCTTACTTTGAGTGGACTCCGTTTTTACAACATCTGTGAGGTTAAAAAGTAATTTTTTTAATGGTGAAAACCAGAAACATGTTTATTGAACTATTTCTAGACCTTGAAATGCAAATATAAACCATGAAGTTAAAAAACCTATGTGCAAATTTAGAAAGGAAACAAACAAACATTTTATATTAAAATGCAGGCAATTCTTTAAGTGTTCCTGTGTTTGTTTCTTTGTTTGTTTGTTTTTACACAAGTATTTACAAAACAGTCAGATGTCACAGTTATTCTGTACCACCCCGCAACTGATATCTCAAGTCTCTAATGAATCACTGGAACAGTGTAATAAGAAAACAAGAAGGTTTTAGTCAGAATAATTTAAGAACTAACCTACTGATGTAAAGTGATTTATAATGTTAATCACATCTGGACTCACCGAGCCTTTCTGCAGTTCTTCACAGCTGCAATTAGTCTTTGCCGTCCCTCCTGTGATGTATTGTAGTTCACCAGGTCCAACTCATCCAAAACATCTGACATGAGCAACATATATGCCAGACCCGAGCACTGAATTCCAGAGAGTTTCTTCTGTGATTTGTTCTGTGACTTCAGGAAGTCTTGGATCTCCTCATATACCGAAAGATCATTCATCTCCATCAGACAATGGAAAATGTTGATAGTTCTGTTAGGACACTTGTCATAAGTTGTAATCTCCTTCAAGTTGTTGATGACTCTCTGGATCGTTTCTGGACTGTTCACTGTCTGACCCAGCAGACCTCCTAAGAGTCTCTGGTTGGACTTCAGAGAGAGGCCATGAAGGAAGCGAACAAACAGTTCCAGGTGGCCACTCTCTATGAGGAAGAATTTATCTATGACTGTAATCAGAAAGTCTTCTAGAGATGAGATGTCCTCTCTCAGGAAGTTCTGCAGCACCTCTGTCTTCCTGTTGGTGTAACAGTGGAACATGTAGACAGCAGCCAGAAACTCCTGAATGCTCAGATGAACAAAGCAGTAAACTGGTTTCTGGAAGATCACAGACTCTCTTTTGAAGATCTCTGTACAAACTCCAGAGTACACCGAGGCCTCTGTAACATCCAGACCACACTGCTCCAAGTCTTCTCTGTAAAACAGGATGTTCTTTTTCTGCAAATGTTCAAATGCTAGCTTCCCCAGCTTCAGAAGAACCTCCCTGTCAGCATTGGTGAGCTGTTGCCAACTCATCTCTTGTCCCGTGTGGTACTTGTGCTTTTTCTTTATCTGAACCAGCAGGAAGTGTGAGTACATGTCAGTCAGGGTCTTGGGCAGCTCTGCTCTCTCCTCTGTAGTCAACATGTGCTCCAGAACTCTAGCAGTGATACAGCAGTAGACTGGGATCCCACACATAATGTAAAGGCTCCTGGATGTTTTCAGGTGGGAAAGGATTCTGCTTGATAGCTCTTTATTTCTGAATATTCTCCTGAAGTACTCCTGCTTCTGAGAGTCAGTGAAGCCTCGAACTTCTGTCATCCTGTCAACACATTTAGGAGGAATCTGACTGACTGCTGCAGGTCGGGAAGTTATCCAGATGAGAGCAGATGGAAGCAGATTCCCCTCCATTAGATTTGTCAGCAGCTCACTGATGGTTGACTTCTGTGTGACATCAGACACAAGCTTCCTGTTGTTGAAATTTAACAAAAGTCTGCTTTCATCCAGGCCATCAAAGATGAACAAAAGATTACACACAGTGAGCTTCTCTGCTGTGACGCTCTGTAATGTTGGATAGAAAACATGGATCAGCTCCAGCAGACTGTACTGCTCATCTCTGACCAAGTTCAGCTCCCTGAATGAAAGCAGAACCACCACACTGATGTGTTGGTTTTCTAAGCCCTCTGCCCAGTCCAGAGCGAACTTCTGCACCAAGAAGGTTTTTCCAATGCCAGCAACACCATATGTCAGAACCACTCTGATGGGTCTTTGTTGGTCAGGTAACACTTTAAAGATTTCCTGACAGCTGATTGGTGTTTCACAGAGGGTCTTCTTACAAGCGCTCTCCACCTGCCTCACCTCATGTTGGAAGCAAAATTCTTTATTCTGTCCCTCTATGATATAGAGGTCAGTGTAGATCCTGTGGAGGAGAGTTCCACTTCCTGTTTTATCAGGTCCTTCAGTTACACGTTCACATCTTCTCTTCAGAGTGACCTTTAGTGCATCGGAAACTTTCTGCAGACCATCATCTGTTGACAGAAAGAAAAACAAGAGGACTAGAGGCAAAACAGACAGTTTAATCTGTGGAAAACTTTCATTCTTCCACAATAAGAAGTACAGTTTAAAAAAATACATCAGCAGAAGGTCTTTATTTGTAGACAGCTGTTCTTACTGGCTGCCTGCAGACCAGGTCTGCTTCTGGATCTTTCTCCACACTGGGGACAGAAGGGGTGTCTTGATGAATCTCTCAGGACATCTTGACACAAAGCACAGTAAGACACCAGCTTTCCCTTAAAAGGGTGACTCCTGTTCTTCACTCTGTGGACACCAAATAAAATGTATTCTGACCAAAGAAAATCAGTAATGTCAGAAATACCAAATTTTAATATCAACACTGGCTTCCAAAAACATCTTTTTTATGTGTTAGGTGTATTGTTATTTTTAATTTATGTTCTTCTTTGAGCTCTAGAAGGAAAATAAGTTTGTTCTAGTTCAGTTTCAAGAAATCACTTTTAGAATAGAATAGAATTCAACTTTATTGTCATTGCACATGCACAGGTAC
>NW_024583497.1:68714-69722 GCF_018398535.1 Haplochromis burtoni
AGTTGGTGTGGTTGAAGTCGCCAGCAACAATAAAAGCAGCCTCGGGGTGTTTATTTTTGTACTAAACACAAAAATCAAAGACTTTTGGCACAGATTACACATTGATCAGTAATAAAGACACGGACCTGCTCATATTGCTGTGCATTGCTTCTAAATCTAACCTCAGAAATTGTGAGAGATTCATAGATATTGTTAGATTTCATAATAACAAAGTTCTGTGTGTTAAGACCTTCAGCAAAAACAGTCATTTACTTTATGTCCTAGGGTAAGGACCTAGTGTAATCCTTTCAAATCATTTTTGAATTCTTAGTTAATATTTATGAGTTTCCAGTTAAGCTAACTCCACGTGTGCATGTCTTTGGACTGTGGGAAGAAGTCGAAGTACCCAGACCGAACCCAAACAAACAAAGGGAGAACATGCAAACTTCACACAGAAAGACCCTCCACCTGTGGAATTAACCTTAGGACCTTCTTGCTGTGAGGCTACAGTTCTAACCACCATGTTGACGCAGGCTTATTATTGCTTGAAGAATAAATGATGCTGCGTCATCAAGACTGGTGTGGTTCTGCCTACTTCCTGCTTCTGAATGTGTTGTGTTTTAAGTTGTTTGATCTGGTCGCTGTAGGGGTGGGAAGCCTTTTTCTCTTAAAACGGCAAACTTCTCCTCCCTTCTTTTTCTCCCCATCCCCGGCTGCCTCCCTCTTCCCGCTCCAACACACCCACCCACACAAGTAGGGCGGTGTGTCACCAGGATGCAGGGGAGGCATCCCCCCCGGTCCCCTCCTGGCTACCTGTGCCTCAATTTTATTCCACAGCTTAGACATCCACATTACTCACACTCTCATAACACATACATATAGGGCCTTGGGGGTGGGCAGAGGACGGTCTGTGTATTCAACCCCACCTCTGGCCCCAGTGCCCACCTCTCAATTTTAAATCCATGTAGACATTGAGGGTTCTCGGGAGGGGCCGTGCTAACACCTGCTGCTCTCTGGCAGCAGCACCAT
>NW_024583497.1:70236-73651 GCF_018398535.1 Haplochromis burtoni
GGGGCTGGGCGCTCAGGTATGTACCAGCTCACTCCCGGTGACTACTTGGCGGGGCTTGGTGCCTGTCGGCCGGCTAGGGGTCTTCTGGGGCCCATCGGGCCCTCGGGCCTCCGGCCTCTGGGCCTGCGGCTCGGTTCACTCTGGCACAGCTGGCTGCCGGCGGGCACGCCACCACAGCAGTTAATCTGCTGTTTACACTTAGCTAGATTAACGTGATGGTGTTGTGTTTAGTATGTTGCTCTGTTTTGGTTTTTTTTGCTTGTTTTCTCTTCTTTTTCTCTCAACAGGTGATCCAGGAGATTTTTTTTCTCTTCTCTCTCTTTTTAAGTGCCCTTTCTCACTGTACCTCTTCCCTTTTTTTCCCCTCTTCCCTTCTGCTTTTCTTTTCCTTCATCTTTCTTTCTCCTTTTCCTATCCCTCAGTCATGTCTGCCCCGCTGTTCTAGGAATCCATCCTACCTGGAAAAACATCCTACCCAATGTTTCTGCGCAGACGTGGCGCATGCGCACAACACCAACGCCAAATTACTTTTTCTCTCACCCATCCGGAATACTTATGGTTATGGTTATGGTTAGGGTTAGGTTTAATCTCAAGTCACCATCAAATTATAATACGGGTAGGATGTTTTGTCAGAGTAGGATGGTTTCTCAGAACACCATCTGTAACAACTGAAAATAAAATAAATAATAACAAAGGTTGATCAAATGGACCAATACGGCAAGGCCGTAATGATCCATTTGGCAAAGTAAATCCATTGGGTATCCTTGTTGGTCTTCAGACAACAATTCTGACGGCTAAAGAACCAAATGGGACAGGCACAAAAAACAAAAAACAAAAACAAAACTGCAAACTTTTTGGCAGCATTTGGAGTTTCCTTTGGAGCACTGGAGCCATATTTTGTGTTTCACTCTGGTTTCCCCTAGGCCAGAGTGTAAAATCATTGGGGGCTCACCCTTGCCATTTCCCTCTTTTTAGATTCAGGTAAGTGCAATAGGTATTTCTTGTTTGTTTCTACATATTTTGATGCTTACTCCAAAACCTTTTCATGTTCAAACACTGCTGAGTGTGAGGAAAGAAGAGCTGTGGCAGCTTGTAGCTTTCGAAGCTGGGTAAGAGAGCTGTTGGTGGATGTGGCTGTTACAAATGGAGCGGGTTAAGGTGATGTGGAGCCCTTATCTACCTTCTCCCATAGCTTCTCCAGTCCGACAATGGTAGTTGGCTGAGGAGCTGATGTTCTGCATTAGAAAGTGGAGGCTTTGCATCTTGTGGTAAAAGCTTTAGAGCATAGGTGTCAAACTCTGGCCCGCGGGCCAAATTTGGGCCGCAGCCTAATTACATTTGGCCCGCAAAGCCATACCAAATTATTATTAGAGCTGGCCTACTGGTATTATACAGCTAATATATATATTGTTTAGTATTAAGCTTTGCTTGTTCCATATTCAGTTTTTCAGCAAAACTTGTTTGAGTCCATAAGAAAAGATTCATTCTTATATCTGGAGGACGATTTCTTTTTTCAATAAATATTAACGTTAGCCCGCGACTTTGTTCCAGTTTTGAATTTCGGCCCACTGTGTATTTGAGTTTGACACCCCTGCTTTAGAGCTTTAATACCAGCCTAGTAACTTGACCCAGTCTTCAGTCACACTACAAGCCACACAATTTCCCCATGATGGCTTTGATGAGAGCAAGCACATTAAATTAGTACCACCATTTAGAGAATATGAGGTTGATTCATAGTTTGCTGTATTTGAGCATATTGACAAAGCTTTGAACAGCAAAGGAAGGTCGGGTAAAGCTCAGGTGTGTACTTGCCTCTCAGTTGGCTAAAGCTTGGAGTATGATGTGGTTAAGGCCAAAGTATTATTTTTAGAAATATTTTAAGAAATTCTTGCCGGAGTGTGTAGTAGTCTATTTAAATGAACAAAAAGTTTAGTATCTCTCTTTCACTGAGTGGCAGTGTGGTGGACCAAGTTCCAAACACCAAGGGATACCATGCTAAGGGTTCTGTGGCACGATGCTGTGTAGTACCTTTTTCTGACCACTCATACTGTGGCTCAGATTTGTCGGTGTAGTGATATAAAAATGAGTAAATTGTTTGTTGCACTCTGGTTTCCCCTAGGTCAGGACATAACAAGAGTTTTGGTCAGAGAAGAAAGAAGCCATTACTTTAATAAAATGTTGCCATTTATTTCTACAAATCTTGGAAGATAGAACTTAGCCCTGCTTTTGGAAGAATAGTGTCTTTATTAGCCAGATAATTTATTCTTCCAAAACCAGTCTTTTTATATCTTTTGATGTATAATCAAATGATCAACTCCACTCTACAAATAATTATGCAATAATATCAAAGACTGCAAAAACAAAAAACATCTTTAGTTTAGCTTATAAGAGAAGAAGTCTCTTACTTTGTGACTGAGGGTCCAGGTTCATGACTGAAGACTGGAGGATTATCTCTGGAAATGTCACTCTTCATGGACATGGAGCTGGATCCTGGAAACTGTGTTCTGTGTTTGTGCTGCTGATGTCTGGAAATAAATGTAGAATGAAGCACACATTGTTTTTATGCATGCTCCTGTTTTTAGCCATTGAACTGCTTGGTTCTTCATTTCAGATTCACAGGACTGAAGCACTGGTTGCTTTCACAACACCACTGTACTTTCTATAAAATAGGCCATTGCCAGGGTTTCAATCTAGCTACCACCATGTAGTTACAGCAGAAGTAGTCTATTACTTTGTGCCTGAGGGTCCAAATTCATGACTGAAGACTGGAGGATTATCTCTGGAAATGTCACTCGTCATGGACACGGAGCTGGATCCCAGAAACTCTGCTTTGTGTCTGTGCTGGTGACATCTGAAAGCACAAACAAAGTGAAGCACACATTGTTCCTTTGTATGTTCCTGTTAAGCAGCTTCCCTCAGTATCAGATTTTAGGCTAAAACACTGAATGTTCTCAAAACTACTGTACTCGCTGTAGGAGAGTTAGGCACCAGGACCATCCTTTTAACCCACTTTTGAATCCTTACTTAATATTTTTTAGTTTGTATTTCCATTTAGGGTTAACATTCTCACATTAACCCTGGAAATGTCACTCTTCATGGACATGGAGCTGGATCCTGGAAACTGTGCTCTGTGTTTGTGCTGCTGATGTCTGGAAACAAATGTAGAATGAAGCACACATTCTTCTTGTGCATGTTCCTGTTTTTAGCCATTGAACTGCTTGGTTATCATCATCATCATCATCATCATCATCATTTATTTATTTATATAGCACTTTAAAAACACACCTGGTAGACCAAAGTGCTGTACAATACTAATATGCACATAATAATAAAACCAAACATAGCAATAAAGTTAAAAAACAATAAAAATGTCAGTTACCCACAGAGTTAAAAGCCAGGGAGTAAAAATAGGTTT
>NW_024583498.1:0-9768 GCF_018398535.1 Haplochromis burtoni
CAGATGTCGCCACTATCAGCAGTTGGCTTGTTGTTTGGGCACGCTTTGTATAATTTTGGTGATGGGCATCATAGCAGTCAGTGTCTATCGTAAGTATGAAAACATCCATGCATTAACTCAGTCTTAGACATAAATAACAGCACTTTAGATGAATTATATTGGTCACAAGAAAATGTTGTTAAACAATGTTTAACAACATTTTGTTCAGGAAACAAATAAGACTAATTTCTTGATTAATATATTTTTGACCATTTAAAAAATACTTGTGATTTTTCAGTTTTAACTTTTTTCTTTTTAGATGCAAATTCCCCCAAAAAAATATGCAAACCAAGAAATGATCCCAAACACAGCAGTTGATGCAATTTTACATTGTAAATATTCTATAATAAAATTGAATACAGTGGTTTTAATGTGATACACAAGGAAACATAACAGTAGTCATTAGGACAGTCCTTATGCTGCGACTGCTGACACAACCAGTCTGCAGCTACATTACCAAAAGAATCCCCAACAAAAATGCACTTTTATACTTTTAATAACATTTTCATAAAATTAGAACCTCTATTGCATTGTGGGAATTTTCATCTCATTTACCCATTAAGGAAATATTAGACCAGTTATAGAATTGTGGGTTTTATTCATATTAAAAGATTTTCTCATAAAATCTAAGAAAAAAAAAGTAGCTAGTAAAAAAAAGTTTCATTAGAACAGAAGAGAAAATACTTTAAGCAGTGGTAAAATTATAAAAACAAAATGTGAAAATGAAAACTGCATCATTACCATGTCTTGAAAGCTAATTTTAATTTTGCAGATGTCACATCAATTCATGAGATTGATGAAACTGAGCTGAACCAACTGAAAGAAAACCAAACAACTTTAAACGGTGTCAATCGTAACCTGACAAATCTCAACGACAAACTCAGCTCAGACAATGAAGACTTGAAGAGGAACCAAACCAAGCTCACACTCCAGATGAACAACCTGACTCAAGTCATCACTGTCTTAGAGAAAAATGTGACAAACCTGACAAAAGAAAACCAGAACCTTAGAGGGAAAAATGAGGAGCTGGAGACAGAAAAGAAAAACCTAACAGAAGAAATACAACAGATGACGACACCATGGATTGAGCTCAATGTTAGTCGAGCTCAGTGGAGCATTGATGTCTACTGTCCCAAAGAAAATAACAGTATGTTCCAAATATATCATGTACAAAAATACCAAATTTAACAGAAATATGCACTGATATTTATCAACTGAGCTCTATCCTTGCAGAACCAACATGTAAGCCTTGTCAGAAGGGATGGGATCATGTTGAGTCCAGCTGCTATGCAGTTAATAATCCTGACAGTGCTGGATGGAGAACCTGGGAAGAAGCTCGAGAAAACTGCAGAGAAAAGATTTCAGATTTACCTGTTGTTATTAATGAAGAAGAAAAGGTACTGAGAAAACTGTGGGACACTTTATGACAGACATCATGAAAATAAAAATATAATTTCTTTAGATTGAAAGCTTTCTTAGAGCAAATTGTCTAAATATCTCTGACAACTTTCTCTCTGTCCTCAGAAAACTGTCAGTGAAAAGAGTTGGGAATATGATGAAAACAAAGGATACTGGATTGGTCTGAGAGTTAAAGATGGGATATGGAAGTGGCTGGATGGAAGGAATCTGACTAATATGTAAGAGACACTTTGAATCAATAGAAATTTCAAGTATTTCCCAAATCTGTGATAAATCAATTACAGTGTACCAGTGTCCATCAGCCTTGAGCAGAATTCTTGTTTTCCTCAGCTCCTGGATGAACCAGCCTCCTTCTGATGGTCACTGTGCAATCTCTGTCCACAACCAAGGATTTAAATCATTGAGCTGTGCTGAGAAGAACCGATGGATCTGCAAAAAGAAAGCTTTGTCTGTTTGAATACTGCAGTAAAACTTCAGAGGACTTTCGGATAGTCTCAGTCTCAAAATAAAATAATGGTGATAATAACTGGTCAACAGAGGGCACTGCATTACTTCAGATCAAGCAGTTGTTCCCTGAAGTATCTGCACTGAGATTTTTTCAAGTTGCAATGATAGTTATTGTTAAGCTATGTTATATTAATGAGTAATGTTTTAGTCAAGCCAAGAACAACACTGTTCAAACTGCTGTAACATGTAGAAGAAGGACAGCTGGCCTCTACATTTGGACTTTGTTAATCAGTCACAGTGACGACATCAGCTACAGAGCAGCAGAGAAGAACAGGAAGTTCAGCTTATAATTGAAGTCTCGTGTTGTGTATTTTGCATATTGTTATCATATCAGCTTGACTTTTTTTAGTGTTGTTAGTAAAGTTTTGATTTTATTCATTTACATTGATTGAAATGAAATTATGGATCCATCCTGCTTTGTATCACCAGCTCAGCCTGGTGGTGGTGCTGTAAGGGTTTGGGGGGTATTTTCTTGGCACACTTTGGGTCATTTATGCCAACTGAGCATAAATAAAAATGGCACAGTCCACCTGTGTATTATTGTTGAACATGTCCATCTCTTCATACCCACAATTCTTTTGGCTGATTCCAGCCAGATAAAACACTATGTGAGTTCACTATAGTCAAACTGCCTCCACAGTCACCAGATTTCAGTCCAGTATCAACCTTTCAAAAAGATTTTGAACATATGTTTTTTAATTTGGAATTTGAAAAAGCTTTTTTAAATGAGTTAAATGTTAAATGTTTTTATTCAGAGGTTAATTTTTTTAATCAATTTTTGATTTAAGTATTTAAATATTCATGGATGAAAAATTCATTTTGAAATATTGATTTATAAATAGTGTTTTTATTCTAAATTAAATTATTTAAAAAATAGCACTCAAGGTTCAAGGTTTTTATTTGTCACATGCATAGTTATACAAGTATAACACACAGTGAAATGTAGCCTGACACGCTCCTCGACATGTGCAAAACAATTGGGGGGGGGGTGAGGGGGGGGGGGGGGGGGTGGGGGTAGAGGAAGAACATTATATAAACTATATTAAATATATATATTATATATATATATATATATATATATAAACACACCCAGCACGCCCCTGCGGGCGGTTTATCCTTCAAGCTCGGGTCCTCTACCAGAGGCCTGGGAGCTTGAGGGTCCTGCGCAGTATCTTAGCTGTTCCCAGGACTGCGCTCTTCTGGACAGAGATCTCCGATGTTGTTCCCGGGATCTGCTGGAGCCACTCGCCTAGCTTGGGAGTCACCGCACCTAGTGCTCCGATTACCACGGGGACCACCGTTACCTTCACCCTCCACATCCTCTCGAGCTCTTCTCTGAGCCCTTGGTATTTCTCCAGCTTCTCGTGTTCCTTCTTCCTGATATTGCTGTCATTCGGAACCGCTACATCGATCACTACGGCCGTCTTCTTCTGTTTGTCTACCACCACTATGTCCGGTTGGTTAGCCACCACCATTTTGTCCGTCTGTATCTGGAAGTCCCACAGGATCTTAGCTCGGTCATTCTCCACCACCCTTGGGGGCATCTCCCATTTTGACCTCGGGACTTCCAGGTTGTACTCGGCACAGATGTTCCTGTACACTATGCCGGCCACTTGGTTATGGCGTTCCATGTATGCCTTGCCTGCTAGCATCTTGCACCCTGCTGTTATGTGCTGGATTGTCTCTGGGGCATCTTTACACAGCCTGCACCTGGGGTCTTGCCTGGTGTGATAGACCCCAGCCTCTATGGATCTTGTGCTCAGAGCTTGTTCTTGTGCTGCCATGATTAGTGCCTCTGTGCTGTCTTTCAGTCCAGCTTTGTCCAGCCACTGGTAGGATTTCTGGATATCAGCCACCTCCTCTATCTGCCGGTGGTACATACCGTGCAGGGGCCTGTCCTTCCATGATGGTTCCTCGTCTCCCTCCTCTTTCTTGGGTTTCTGCTGCCTGAGGTATTCACTGAGCACTCGGTCAGTTGGGGCCATCTTCCCAATGTATTCTTGGATGTTCGTTGTCTCATCCTGGACTGTGGTGCTGACACTCACCAGTCCCCGGCCCCCTTCCTTCCGCTTAGCGTACAGCCTCAGGGTGCTGGACTTGGGGTGAAACCCTCCATGCATGGTAAGGAGCTTTCTTGTCTTTATGTCAGTGGCTTCTATCTCCTCCTTTGGCCAGCCTATTACCCCAGCAGGGTACCTGATCACGGGCAGGGCGTACGTGTTGATGGCCCGGATCTTGTTCTTACCATTCAGCTGACTCCTCAGGACTTGCCTGACCCTCTGCAGGTACTTGGTGGTTGCAGCCTTTCTAGCGGCCTCTTCATGGTTCCCATTTGCCTGCGGGATCCCCAGGTACTTGTAACTGTCCTCTATGTCTGCAATGTTGCCTTCTGGTAGTTCAATCCCCTCAGTTCTGACTACCTTCCCTCTCTTTGTTACCATCCGACTACACTTCTCCAGTCCGAACGACATTCCAATGTCATTGCTGTATAGCCTGGTAGTGTGGATCAGTGAATCGATGTCTCGTTCACTCTTGGCATACAGCTTGATGTCATCCATGTACAGGAGGTGGCTGACAACTGCTCCGTTCCGTAGTCGGTATCCGTAGCCGGTATCCGTAGCCAGTCTTGTTAATGATCTCACTGAGGGGGTTCAGGCCTATGCAGAACAGCAGTGGGGACAGAGCATCTCCTTGGTAGATCCCGCACTTGATGGTGACTTGTGCTATGGGCTTGGAGTTGGCCTCTAGTGTTGTACGCCACATCCCCATTGAGTTCCTGATGAAGGCTCTTAGGGTCCCATTGATCTTGTACAATTCTAGGCATTCCAGTATCCAGCTGTGGGGCATTGAGTCATAGGCCTTCTTGTAATCAATCCAGGCAGTGCACAGGTTGGTCAGTCTGGTCTTGCAGTCTCGGCTGACTGTTCTGTCTACCAGTAGCTGGTGTTTTGCGCCTCTGGTATTCTTGCCAATTCCTTTCTGTGTCCCGCTCATGTATTGACCCATGTGCCTGTTCATCTTAGCCGATATGATGCCTGACAGGAGCTTCCATGTAGTACTGAGGCAGGTTATTGGTCGGTAGTTGGAGGGGACCGGTCCCTTCTTGGGGTCCTTGGGGATCAGGACCGTCCGGCCTTCAGTTAGCCATTCCGGGTGTCTCTCGTTAACTAGCAGCTGGTTCATTTGTGCTGCCAGACGCTCGTGGAGTGCAGTCAGCTTCTTTAGCCAGTAGGCGTGAACCATGTCGGGCCCTGGTGCTGTCCAACTCTTCATACTGGAGACCCTTTCTTGGATATCTGCCACTGTGATGGTTACTGGACCCTGTTCAGGGAGGTCGCTGTGGTCTGCCCTCAGATCCACTAGCCACTGAGCATTGCCGTTATGGGTTGCGTCCTTCTCCCATATGCTCTTCCAGTATTGCTCCGTCTCCAGCCTTGGTGGTGCTGTTCTCTTATTGTTCCCTTGCCACTGAGAGTACACCTTTGCTGGTTCTGTGGAGAACAGCTGGTTTATTCTCCTGCCTTCTATCTCTCTGGTGTACCTCCTCAAGCGGCTGGCCAAGGCTGTGAGTCTTTGCTTGGCAGTTTCCAAGGCCTCAGGTATGGACAGTTTGCTGTATTTCTTATGCACCTTCTTTGTCGCACCTTTCTGCAACTCCGTTAGTTGGCTAACCTCCCTCCGTGCTACTTTGATCTTGCCCTCTAGCCTCCTTCTCCATGGAGGGTACTCAAACCAGGAGCTCAAAAAGAAAAATGAGGAGCTGGAGACAGAAAAGAAAAACCTAACAGAAGAAATACAACAGATGACAACACCATGGATTGAGCTCAATGTTAGTCGAGCTCAGTGGAGCATTGATGCCTACTGTCCCAAAGAAAATAACAGTATGTTCCAAATATATCATGTACAAAAATACCAAATTTAACAGAAATATGCAGTGATGTTTATTAACTGAGGTCTATCCTTGCAGACAGAAAATGTGAGCCTTGTCATGCTGGCTGGGATCATGTTGAGTCCAGCTGCTATGCAGTTCATAATGCTGAACGTGATGAATGGAAAACCTGGGAAGAAGCTCAAGAAAACTGCAGAGAAAAGAGTTCAGATTTACCTGTTGTTATTAATGAAGAAGAAAAGGTACTGAGAAAACTGTGGGACACTTTATGACAGACTTCATGAAAATAAAAATATAATTTCTTTAGATTGAAAGCTTTCTTAGAGCAAATTGTCTAAATATCTCTGACAACTTTCTCTCTGTCCTCAGAAAACTGTCAGTGAAAAGAGTTGGGAATATGATGAAAACAAAGGATACTGGATTGGTCTGAGAGTTGAAGATGGGATATGGAAGTGGCTGGATGGAAGGAATCTGACTAATATGTAAGAGACACTTTGAATCAATAGAAATTTCAAGTATTTCCCAAATCTGTGATAAATCAATTACAGTGTACCAGTGTCCATCAGCCTTGAGCAGAATTCTTGTTTTCCTCAGCTCCTGGATGAACCAGCCTCCTTCTGATGGTCACTGTGCAATCTCTGTCCACAACCAAGGATTTAAATCATTGAGCTGTGCTGAGAAGAACCGATGGATCTGCAAAAAGAAAGCTTTGTCTGTTTGAATACTGCAGTAAAACTTCAGAGGACTTTCGGATAGTCTCAGTCTCAAAATAAAATAATGGTGATAATAACTGGTCAACAGAGGGCACTGCATTACTTCAGATCAAGCAGTTGTTCCCTGAAGTATCTGCACTGAGATTTTTTCAAGTTGCAATGATAGCTATTGTTAAGCTATGTTATATTAATGAGTAATGTTTTAGTCAAGCCAAGAACAACACTGTTCAAACTGCTGTAACATGTAGAAGAAGGACAGCTGGCCTCTACATTTGGACTTTGTTAATCAGTCACAGTGACGACATCAGCTACAGAGCAGCAGAGAAGAACAGGAAGTTCAGCTTATAATTGAAGTCTCGTGTTGTGTATTTTGCATATTGTTATCATATCAGCTTGACTTTTTTTAGTGTTGTTAGTAAAGTTTTGATTTTATTCATTTACATTGATTGAAATGAAATTATGGATCCATCCTGCTTTGTATCACCAGCTCAGCCTGGTGGTGGTGCTGTAAGGGTTTGGGGGGTATTTTCTTGGCACACTTTGGGTCATTTATGCCAACTGAGCATAAATAAAAATGGCACAGTCCACCTGTGTATTATTGTTGAACATGTCCATCTCTTCATACCCACAATTCTTTTGGCTGATTCCAGCCAGATAAAACACTATGTGAGTTCATTATAGTCAAACTGCCTCCACAGTCACCAGATTTCAGTCCAGTATCAACCTTTCAAAAAGATTTTGAACATATGTTTTTTAAATTGGAATTTGAAAAAGCTTTTTTAAATGAGTTAAATGTTAAATGTTTTTATTCAGAGGTTAATTTTTTTTAATCAATTTTTGATTTAAGTATTTAAAATATATTTATATTTATAAATACAATATTTATTCATGGATTATTAATTCATTTTGAGATATTGATTTATAAATAGTGTTTTTATTCTAAATTAAATTATTAAAAAAATAACTTACTTTATTACTGTTTAAATAAATAGAATCATTTAAAACCCATTCATAAATCAATTTACAGATGCACATTATATTACACAATATTATTATTTAGCACAGGAGTCTTTATTTTTCTTGTGGTCCTACATAAAAATAGCACAAAGTATGTGGAAGTAGTCAAAGGCCAAAAAATGTGTGGAGCACAATTTCGTGAGTGCTAGCTTGAATTTACATTTAAATGCTGTGTAACATTCACACAATAATGTTCCTGTTTCTCTTTATTATTCTAGTTGCTTCTGCATGTTTTTGTGGCTTTTAACCGCTTCCACATACTTTGTGCTAATTTCATGAAGGACCACAAGAGTCTCGCACATCGGAATAAAGAATCCTGCGCTTCACAGCATTAACACAACTAAATCTAAAGTTGACTAAGCTGACTAAAGTTATCATGTTTTTAATAGTGAGAGCTGCTCCACATGGTTTAAAAAGAGTCTTATTTGCCTTGACACATCTATTCTCTTCCCCACAAGCATCAACATTTTGTGATTTTTTTCATGAAAAACAGGGAGCATGGGAGTTGGTTTCCTTATTTTGAGGCTTAGTTTGAACTTAAGCAGGTTGTCTTGGCTATATACATGTCTAAATGCAATGAGTTGATGCCTTGTGGTTGGCTCATTAGTTCTGTGTGGTGTGGGGAATTCACATCATGGATTTCCAGCTGGCAAATCTGCAGCAAGTGTAAGATGCAATCATAATAATAGTAATCTCAGGAATACTTCTTGGACCTTGTTGAAGAATTAATGGAGTTATAAAGGCAAAGCCAATGTCATCTCAGTACAGGCATCGCCTGCCTAATAAAGTGTCCAGTGAGTGTATATGTCAAAAGCAGAGGTTAGAAGAGACAGAGTTACACTGGTGAAGCAGCAGTTTATTATCATGCTCTGTGGTATTTGTCAGTGTACAAGTCACAAGAAGTGTCTAGTTACTGGTACATAAGAACACTCTGTATTCAGTTTGAATCCATATATGGAACCATCTTACATTGTCAGGCAAAAGCAGAAGCTTATTGCGGAAGTTTTTTATGATAATTATTATGTTCCATATTTTAAGCACAGTGCTATTGCTCAGTGTACAAGTCCCAAAAACCTCAGCAGCAGGGCGGTAACTACGGCAGAGGAGAAGGTCATATTAAGAACTAACAAACGAACACAATCAGCAGGTAAGCTGAGCTTTTCAAATGCAGTGTATCAAAAAAGATTTTCTAAAACGCAGGGCTATTGATGTGAATCAAAGTCTGCATCTCTATGTGATTACTGTTTCAAGTCATGTTGGTTTAGGTGATATTTTCTTCAGTAATAGTAAACAGTAAAAAAAGACTGTGAGCTAATCCAGTGGGTCAGATACTGAGATATGTGCTGCCACATCAAAGGCAAACTTTCCCAGTACAATCTAAGGCAAAGTTCCAGAGAAAAAATACATTTCTAAAAAGAGCTGTGATGTCTCAAATTAGATTTAAGATGCTGAATTCTGTCAACATTGAGCAAAAACATTTTGTTCATTCAAAATGACCCAAAGTCTACGAAAATTGTGGTTGTTTGAAAACTGCTTAACTCCAATTACCCTTTAAACTTTCAGTAAAACAGGACAAGGAAGCTGCACATGAAGAAATGAAGGTTGAAAATGAAGCAACTCAACAAACTCCTGATAAAAATGGTGAGTTATAAAAAACCAAAACCAAAAAACAACAACAACAAAAATCCAACAAAATCACTCTGTGTTAACACAACTGGAAGGAGGGATGGGAATTGAGAGCTGGTTTCCAGTAGTCCAATTCCCTGGGATTGTTAGTCTGCCTGCCCATCAATCACACTTATCGGTTCTTCTGCTCTCAATGCGATCAGCTGATGTTACTTTGTGCATCGTATGAAAAGTATGAGATCCACTATTATTGGAGTTTATTCAGATCGTGGGCCTTGTATTTCAAAGCCCACCCTGCTACAATGACACATTCTCACTGATATTTTGATACACCTGCCATTTCCCACACCAAGTCATTATTTCATGCCAATACCTTTATTTTGTGATAGACAGGTTAGATTTGTAAATCTAAAATTAAAGCTCTCAAGTTGACCCAAGAAACTTAAACCTACAAAAATGATGTTAAAACATTTTATTTTGATTAAGGAAACACAGTTCTTCAATACGAAACATGACAAAATTCTCTCTCCAAGAAAGAAAGAAAGAAAGAAAGAAAGA
>NW_024583498.1:11512-18047 GCF_018398535.1 Haplochromis burtoni
GATCGCAAACTTGACTGAAGAGACACAGATGCTCAAAAAGAAAAATGAGGAGCTGGAGAACCTGACACGAGACTCTACTCTCTTCAAAAAACAACTGGCAGAAAACCAGGAGCTCAAAAAGAAAAATGAGGAGCTGGAGACAGAAAAGAAAAACCTAACAGAAATAATACAACAGATGACGACACAATGGAATGAGCTCAATGTTAGTCGAGCTCAGTGGAGCATTGATGCCTACTGTCCCAAGAGCAATAACAGTATGTTCCAAATATATTAGTACAAAAATACCAAATGTAATATAAATATGCAGTGATGTTTATTAATTGATCTCTATCCTTGCAGACCGAGAGTGTAAAATTTGTCAGGCTGGCTTGCTTTCCTTCCAGTCAGGCTGCTATGCAATTAATAATCCTGAAGCTCCTAAGCAGAAAACCTGGAAAGGTGCTCGAGATGACTGTATAGGAAAGATTTCAGATTTGGCTGTTTTGAATAATGAAACAGAAAAGGTAATGAGAAACCAGCGGGACTCTAATCTAAAAATAATTTGTGCTACAATGTTTTAGGAAAAATATTTATTATATATTATTTTGATATGATATGTGATCTATTTAATATCTCTGAAAACTTTCTTTCTATTCTCAGGGTTATATCAGTGGCGACACCTGGTGGAATTCAGGAAACAGTGCATACTGGATTGGTCTGAGAGTTGAAGATGGGAACTGGAAGTGGGTGGATGGAAGTAATCTGACTAACAGGTAAGAGACACCTTGAATCAAAAATCATTTTAAATATTTTTGAAAATTTGGGATAAAATAATTATGTCTTATTTTATGTCAATATTGATTCCTGTTCATCAAACCTGTGATTTTTCTTAGTACCTGGATCTCAGGGTCTCCTACTGATGGTCAGTGTGCAATCTCTGTATTTAAAGGATTTAAATCAGTGAGCTGTACTGAGAAGAACCGATGGATCTGCAAGAAAAAAGCCTTAACTCTTTGAATACTGCAGTAAAATGTCACATGACTCCTGGATGTTCTGAAAATATAATATTAATAATGATGTTCATATCAGTAAAAATATAAGTAAATATATAAATATATTGAAATATGAAGACTGCTTTATGATTTTTGTATATTTAAAAAACATGCCATTAAAAGTATTTTAATTTTACTTAGAAAGAAAAAAGGAAGTAAATTAACCTGTTTTTGAAATCAAATAATTGCCATATTGTTACTGACTTTCTCTTTTTAACAAACGTTTTAAACAAAAGTTGTAGCTAAAACAACACTTTCCAAACTGCTGTAACATGATGAGGAAGAAAGAGAGCTGGCCTCTATATTTGGACTGTCAGCATCAGCCACAGAGCAGCAGAGAAGAACAGGAAGTTCAGCTCATATAAGTTTTATGTTTTGTATTTTATACATATTCTTTGTCAAATCAAGTCCAGTTTCTCAACATTGTTATTATATTGTATTTGGTGGGGGTTTTAATAATTTTTGTTTTCTTTCAGTTTTACATTTTAGATTCAATTACTTTTCAGTGGCTCTATATTTTAATTGCTGACACATTCAATTGGAGGTTCACTGGTTTCCTGCAGGAGATGCAAAATAATACTAGCAAATCAAACACACAACCCTTGTGAGAAGGGAGCAGCTGAAAGTAACACACAGATTCAGGTACTTTCAGAGAAACGTTATTAACTTGAGTTTAGTTTCTATCAGGCACAATGGTAATTTTAGTTAAACTATAACACGGTAATAGTGCAGCACAGGGCAATACCTAAGAAGCTCAGAATGGTTATTGGAAATGTTTGCTCTGCATAAATGAGTGCATCCATAATTTTTCTTGCAAAATCTGAAAATAAGTTGTTAAACAAAGTTTTTCGTTTAGATGCATGGTAGTTTACTTACTCATTAATCCCAAGACAATCTTGTAGGTCCTTGTTTTGAGTTATCGTCTGTAACCTTGTTAAGATGCGCTTGATTCTTAAAATTCACTTTGAAAAACGATTTGAAATTTTACTGAAGTTCATCGGATCTATTAAAAGAATGGAGGATATAAATAAATGGTTTAACATGTGACTCGTATACATTTGAGCAGGTAACAACCCCGAAACAAAGAACCAAGGTCACCCACAGTAATAACAGACACAAGTGTTGATTCAATAAATGCCCTGACATCTATATCACTATAATCACTAAACACTATATCATACCTCTCACTATTATACACATACCTGTATGTGTAGACTAAGCACATAAAAGTGAGAGGCGATGGGAATAATTTATCAAAAGCTTTTTTTTCATCCAAAACATGATCTAAAATGGAAATTCTTTTGAAACATTAAACATATTGCTTACTGAGGTGCATGTGAATGTTATTATAAATGTGTTTTACTTTTTTTTTTAAAAAAAGCAGTCACCTCAAGTGTCTAATTTAATCTAATTCCTTGCATCAAAGCTTCATGAATTCTTTTCTTCCATTGCGATGTTTGTTTTTACAGCTGACAAACCAGCAGCAACTGTGCGATGTTAACATATGAGTTCATTAATGCTAAGAGGAATTAAAGCACTTTTGAAAGCATAAGAGGGTCCAAACCAGTTAAGATGTAGATGAGTGATGAGTGATTTCCAAAGTGTAGGCTGGGGCCCCCTGGTGGGCTGCCAAAGTACTGCAGATGGGCCACCGTAAAAGCAGAAATTCAGTTTGAAATAATTCACAAGCATGTACAGTTACATATTTGTATACATTTGTTTATTTATGTAAACGTAAATTAAAACTGCTAATATCACATATTTAGTTTATGATATTACTCATTATTCTGACCTAAATTTAATGCTCTTTCATTGAAGTTTGAGTGATATGGCCGGATAACATTAACAACTGATAACCAACAGGTGGTGTTGTTTATGTTTTTGAATAAACATTTTATGAAAATACATCACCTTCTTTCTTTCTTTCTTTCTTTCTTTCTTTCTTTTTACTAGAATGAAGATTTACGATTTGTTATAGAGAACAGCTGTAGAGTTTTATGATCAGCTGCTTTGCAGCGGCGATACCAAACACAAGTACAGTACACTGTGTTTAAATGCCCTCAGAGGCAGTACGTGTTGGCGTAGGAAGTGCTTTCAGTATTTTTAGGAAGAACGATTCTTCTTGTTCTTCCTTCATCACTGCTGTAGTGTATCGGAACCACAACCATGTTGACCAGTGTGACGATAAAACAACATGTGCAGTGGAGGGATAGTGGCTCTATTGGACAGATAATTTTAATTATGGAGCTGCCAGGCAACAGTAAATAAGGAAGAACATGCAGAGGATTGGTGCATAGTATAGTACATTGCAGTTTAAGCTGGAATAGTAATTAGGTTTAGGTTTGCTAAAATAATCCTGGATAAAAAAAAAAAGTAGTTTACACATCCTCCTATGTTTATAATAGTTTCTATTGTGTGTCTGATCAATGTTTGTTCCTCCGTACTTACCATCTGTTCGACTTCCTTTACTGTCTTTCATGCAGTGCATGCTGAAACAAGCTTGAGCACCCACATACGTGCAAAGAGACTGAAAAAGATATTGACAAATCGTTACATTAAAAAGGAAAATTGTGTGTTTGTTTTAAGGGTCTTCAGTCATGGCAAGAAAAAAAATGTCAATACCAAAAAAACAACAGCTGAGGAAAGGTGAACTAGCAGCCGAAGAACAAGCTGTAGATTAACTTTGTGGGTTAAAACTGCTAATAATCTGTCCTGTCACACCAACTCAGCATTGTTTCTTCTAACACAGCAAACTTCTCTATCATGTTTAAAATTAGTTAAACAGGCTGTTTCACAATTTAAAAATACACAAATGTTCCTTTATTTTGTAAGGATCACATTTTTCATAATGATTAATGTTTTTTGAACCACAACATGAAAAAGTATGATGAGACAAAGAAATACAGTACATATAACAGTCATACATGTATTTGAAATTTCATCTTTGTGTCATGATTATTCTAGTCTCATGTAAGGAAACTTTAAACCATGAAGCTTTTGTATTTAAAATGTATATTTGTAATTTACTTTTATGGCAAATTTAACTCACCAAGCTGCTTTTTGTATGTGAAAGAGAGTTGGTAAGTAGAAGAGTTCATACTTGAGTAATTGTGAAGTAAAGGTTAAGAAAGTCTGATTGTTTTTACAGAGGAAAGATACACTCAGCAGACTCATATAACCAAGTTTCACAGCCTCCTCCAGAGTAAATAGACTCAGCACATTCATAACTGAGGTAAACGGAGGAGTAACAACCTACACTATTTTTACAGCAGTCAAGTTTATTTGTCCTACAGCAGCCACCGTAGCTAGGATTATGCACTTCAACTGAGAAGTGCAGGAAAACTGAATTCAGCTGACTATGATCTGCAACCTACTAACAGCTAGCAGGGATATTTTCCACATTGTACCTTTAAGAAGAAAAACGGTTGGATGTATGAATCTAAAATCTAAATCGATGATTTCACATAGACGTACGCAATTTGAATCTACTGACAATGAAGATTAAAAGTTTAAAATGAGGCTCTTCTATTCATAAAAGCAACAGTTGCAGCATGCCAAACATGTATCTGTGTAATGTGAGACACAGCATTGGACATAACTCTTTAATAGCAATGAACAAAGTTAATGTAATTTAATGTGAACAGTCCTTGTGCTGTTTTTATTGCTGGCCCAACAAAACCTCAGTTTCTTGTCCTAAAACACTGATTTGGTTCATCTGGATCATCACGTTTTCAGTGGGAGAAACCTTTCGTCACTCATCCAAGTGACATCTTCAGTCTCAGCTGACTGCAGGTTTTCCCAACTTATAAACAGTACATTTGCATAATGACTGAAAATAGCCACTGAAGAACAATGGGCTGTGAGGTCAGTTTTTGATCATTAATATGCAAATTGTCATGACCATTGATTATCAACCACTAACAAAGACCATTAATCAATGGCATTGATACTTTTTATTGTGTCTTCTGATATTTTCATGTTGTGGTGATAGTTATTCTTATATATCCATATTCTGTTATTTTAAATCATGTTGTCAGGTTGATGTCGAATTCTTCTCTTTAAGCCAAGAACAACACTGTTTAAGCTGTTGTAACATGTTTGATCAAGATGAGGTAGAGGAAGAGCTGGCCACTACATTTGGACGTGATTAACAAAGCACCCTGTCAACGTCAGTCACAGAGCTGCAGTGAGGAACGGGAAGTCGAGCTTATGAAATGAGTCTCATGTTGTCTGTTTTACATATGTTGTTTTTCCAGTTTGTGTTCAGTGTTTTTCAGTTAATTTTCAGAATGAATTATTTGTTTTGGTTAGTTTTATATATTTATATCCATTTTAGTTTTGTATATATCTTTTTGTTTATTTTGTTAGTATCAACTATAATATGTTTGGTATTTTTTAGATGTAAAAAGCTATCAGTTGTTATTGATTCACAGACTTTCTCATGTACACACCTAGAGCTTTATATTTATAAAGATCTAGATAGGCCAATGGTCCCTCATGTCATGTGGACAAAATCAGAATATAATCAACTAAAACATTACTCTGTGAAAAATACCTCCAAAGGACATTTTTCTCATTTTTTTTAGTTTACATGTTTTTTTCTAGTTGCTGGTTTTCCAATCTTTAGATACAGCCCATTTTCTCATTTTCAGAATATTTTGGAACTATTCCACTCACAAAGGAACCAAAGCACCTGATATCAAACCGATCTTGTGCATTCATTAAATACCATCAAATCTGCAGCAATTGTGCTGCTGATGCTATCATGCCGGTATGAACCAATATCTGTGAGTCATGTTTCCAGCTCCTTGTTGAATCTACGCCATGAAGAACCTGGTACTAGCAAGGTGTACCTAATAAAGTGTAATAAAGTGAAAGACATGGACAGCTTACTTTGTCAGCCAAAAGCAGAAGTTGCTAAATGAGATGGGTGTGACAGAGTTAAGAAACAACTTGCTCTGTGGCTGTAACGCGGTAGTATCTCTCTGTCTATAATCGCTTAAATCTCAACAAGACTGTAAGGATGGCAGACGAAGAAGTTAACTATGCCTCAGTCACATTCAACACCAAGAAACTATCCCGATCACAAGGTAAGTTAAGTTTTTCAAATATACTGCAAGAAGAAAAGATAAAACCAACACTGCAAATTTACACAATACGGATGTTTTTTACTGGTGTTTTCTGCAGTAATAGAGGTTAGAAAAAAAACTTGTAGAAATCAGGTCCAAGTTAGATGTTAAGCTAACTATCCCACCAGAATATTGAGGGGATTCATTCAGATGCCCAAACGACCTAAACTGATAGCTTGGGCATCTGACTTTGATGCATCCTGGTTGTGATGGTGGCTGATGAGGGGGAGGTCGGGGTATCTGCTTGGACCGTGTCCACAACCACAACCCCTCCCCACTTCCTAAATGGATGGGAGAAAATGTAAAGAAAAATGTATTTAATTAAATAAATAAATAAAAAGTGTAAAAGTCACACTTTGTTGAAAGACGATGAAC
>NW_024583498.1:18067-19583 GCF_018398535.1 Haplochromis burtoni
ATGAGTGTGTCCTCTGTGAACCAGTTCTAATCCACTGGAATTTACAGTATTATTTCATCTATCCATCCATTTCTTTAACTGCTTATCCCATGCAGACTAGTTGCATTTGCATGATGTTTAACTACAGATACTTTTACTACAGCTACACTGAGCAAAGAACTATTACATCCAAATAATAAAAAAAGCATTAGAAGGAATTTGACTGCAAAATAAAGGTTCAATATTTCACCACCTTCCACTTCAAGATACAATAACTGATGTGAGCTATGCTGGACGGGCTGTGGACTAGTTGGGAACTTGTCCAAGGTTGGTTGAAAAAAAAAAGAAATTAAACAGAAATAAATGTTGGAGCCAGAACTGAAGAATGATTTATTAATTACTATCAGTCAAAGGTTTGAACGCACCTTTTCATTTAATGTTTTTTCATTATTTTTACTACTTTCTACATTGTTATTCATGCTGAAGAAATCAAGTATGTAAAGTAAGATATATGGAATTATGAAGCAAAGAAAAATTGATAAATGACTCTAAACATATCATATATTTTAGATTCTCAAAGTAGCTGCTCTTTGCTTTGTTGACTGTGCTGCAAACCCTTGGCCTTCTCTCAATGAGCTTCATGATCCCCTGAGATAGTTTCCCCTTCACTGGTGTGCTTTATCAGGGTTTATTTGTATTTTAAGAACTGAAGGTCAATCAGTCCTGAAAACTGCTCGAACTTTGAGTGTGTCCCCAATTGCAGTTGCAAAAACCATCAACCATCGCTTGAAACTGGCTCACACGAAGACCAAGAATCACCTCACTTGACTATTAAGGCTGGTTTATAGCCAGCAAGTTAACAGCACCTCAGATTAGAGCCCAGATAAATGCCACCCAGAGTTCCAGTAGCAGACACATCTGTACATTAACTGTTGAAGGAAACTGCGCAAACCAAGCCTTTATAGTCAAATAGAAACACAAGGAATGGACATTAGACCAGTGGAAACCTGTGCTTTGGTCTGGTGAGTCCAAATTGAGGTTGTGCTTTGTTGGTGACACTGTTGGAGATTTAATCAAAACTGAAGGCACACTGGACCAGCATGGCTATCACAGCATCCTGTAGCTACATGACATCACATCTGGTTCGCGTTTAGTTGGAGCATAATTTATTTTTCAACAGAACAATGACCCCAAACACACCTCCAGGCTGTGTAAGGAATATTTCACCAAGAAGGAGAGTGATGGAGTGCTGCACCAGTTGGCCTGGCCTCCAGAGTCATCTGACCTAAACCCAGCCGAGATGGTTCTGGATGAGATGGACCGCAGAGTGAAGCAAGAGGGCCAACAATTGCTCAGCATCTCTGGGAACTCCTTCAAGACTGTTGGAAATCCACTTCAGGTGACGACCTCATGAAGCTCATTGAGAGAATGGCACGACTGTGCAAAGCAGTAATCAAAGCAAAGGGTGGATATTTTAAAGAATCAAGGATATTAAACATGTTTTGAGTTATTTCACACTTTTTTGTTTACTAGATAA
>NW_024583498.1:19603-26528 GCF_018398535.1 Haplochromis burtoni
TGTGTTCATTCATAGGTGCATTCCTTCAGTTAGAATCTACAATGTAAATAATCATGAAAATAAAGAAAGATCATTAAATGGCTGGTAATGTATATTTATACACATATCTATATGGACATCTGCTGCATTTATCTTTTTTGTTGTATTAATGAATAAAAGAAAGTTAAACGAACTACTAAATAGGCACTATAAAGTCCTATATTTGTGAATACTAATAAATCTTTAAACCTTTCAGTTAAAAAAGAGGAGGAAACCATTTATGATGATGTGAAAGTCAAACATAAAGCAACGGAACAAACTCCTGACACAAACAGTGAGTAATAAAAAGAAATCACAAATCCACCTGTAATCATGTCTAACACTGCAAAGATTTTTTTAAAACTTTTACTACAAGATGTGGTGATGAGTACTAATCAGCTTCTAAATTCATTTACAGTGTGTTTTCATGCTATTATCCTTCATGTTCATAAGGGTTGGTAGGAGAGTACACTCTATAAAGGCTAACACTTTCCAAACTGCTGTAACATGATGAGGAAGAAAGAGAGCTGGCCTCTATATTTGGACTGTCAGCATCAGCCACAGAGCCGCAGAGAAGAACAGGAAGTTCAGCTCATATAAGTTTTATGTTTTGTATTTTATACATATTCTTTGTCAAATCAAGTCCAGTTTCTCAACATTGTTATTATATTGTATTTGGTGGGGGTTTTAATAATTTTTGTTTTCTTTCAGTTTTACATTTTAGATTCAATTACTTTTCAGTGGCTCTATATTTTAATTGCTGACACATTCAATTGGAGGTTCACTGGTTTCCTGCAGGAGATGCAAAATAATTCTAGCAAATCAAACACACAACCCTTGTGAGAAGGGAGCAGCTGAAAGTAACACACAGATTCAGGTACTTTCAGAGAAACGTTATTAACTTGAGTTTAGTTTCTATCAGGCACAATGGTAATTTTAGTTAAACTATAACACGGTAATAGTGCAGCACAGGGCAATACCTAAGAAGCTCAGAATGGTTATTGGAAATGTTTGCTCTGCATAAATGAGTGCATCCATAATTTTTCTTGCAAAATCTGAAAATAAGTTGTTAAACAAAGTTTTTCGTTTAGATGCATGGTAGTTTACTTACTCATTAATCCCAAGACAATCTTGTAGGTCCTTGTTTTGAGTTATCGTCTGTAACCTTGTTAAGATGCGCTTGATTCTTAAAATTCACTTTGAAAAACGATTTGAAATTTTACTGAAGTTCATCGGATCTATTAAAAGAATGGAGGATATAAATAAATGGTTTAACATGTGACTCGTATACATTTGAGCAGGTAACAACCCCGAAACAAAGAACCAAGGTCACCCACAGTAATAACAGACACAAGTGTTGATTCAATAAATGCCCTGACGTCTATATCACTATAATCACTAAACACTATATCATACCTCTCACTATTATACACATACCTGTATGTGTAGACTAAGCACATAAAAGTGAGAGGCGATGGGAATAATTTATCAAAAGCTTTTTTTTCATCCAAAACATGATCTAAAATGGAAATTCTTTTGAAACATTAAACATATTGCTTACTGAGGTGCATGTGAATGTTATTATAAATGTGTTTTACTTTTTTTTTTAAAAAAAGCAGTCACCTCAAGTGTCTAATTTAATCTAATTCCTTGCATCAAAGCTTCATGAATTCTTTTCTTCCATTGCGATGTTTGTTTTTACAGCTGACAAACCAGCAGCAACTGTGCGATGTTAACATATGAGTTCATTAATGCTAAGAGGAATTAAAGCACTTTTGAAAGCATAAGAGGGTCCAAACCAGTTAAGATGTAGATGAGTGATTCCCAAAGTGTAGGCTGGGCCCCCCTGGTGGGCTGCCAAAGTACTGCAGATGGGCCACCGTAAAAGCAGAAATTCAGTTTGAAATAATTCACAAGCATGTACAGTTACATATTTGTATACATTTGTTTATTTATGTAAACGTAAATTAAAACTGCTAATATCACATATTTAGTTTATGATATTACTCATTATTCTGACCTAAATTTAATGCTCTTTCATTGAAGTTTGAGTGATATGGCCGGATAACATTAACAACTGATAACCAACAGGTGGTGTTGTTTATGTTTTTGAATAAACATTTTATGAAAATACATCACCTTCTTTCTTTCTTTCTTTCTTTCTTTCTTTCTTTTTACTAGAATGAAGATTTACGATTTGTTATAGAGAACAGCTGTAGAGTTTTATGATCAGCTGCTTTGCAGCGGCGATACCAAACACAAGTACAGTACACTGTGTTTAAATGCCCTCAGAGGCAGTACGTGTTGGCGTAGGAAGTGCTTTCAGTATTTTTAGGAAGAACGATTCTTCTTGTTCTTCCTTCATCACTGCTGTAGTGTATCGGAACCACAACCATGTTGACCAGTGTGACGATAAAACAACATGTGCAGTGGAGGGATAGTGGCTCTATTGGACAGATAATTTTAATTATGGAGCTGCCAGGCAACAGTAAATAAGGAAGAACATGCAGAGGATTGGTTCATAGTATAGTACATTGCAGTTTAAGCTGGAATAGTAATTAGGTATAGGTTTGCTAAAATAATCCTGGATAAAAAAAAAAGTAGTTTACACATCCTCCTATGTTTATAATAGTTTCTATTGTGTGTCTGATCAATGTTTGTTCCTCCGTACTTACCATCTGTTCGACTTCCTTTACTGTCTTTCATGCAGTGCATGCTGAAACAAGCTTGAGCACCCACATACGTGCAAAGAGACTGAAAAAGATATTGACAAATCGTTACATTAAAAAGGAAAATTGTGTGTTTGTTTTAAGGGTCTTCAGTCATGGCAAGAAAAAAAATGTCAATACCAAAAAAACAACAGCTGAGGAAAGGTGAACTAGCAGCCGAAGAACAAGCTGTAGATTAACTTTGTGGGTTAAAACTGCTAATAATCTGTCCTGTCACACCAACTCAGCATTGTTTCTTCTAACACAGCAAACTTCTCTATCATGTTTAAAATTAGTTAAACAGGCTGTTTCACAATTTAAAAATACACAAATGTTCCTTTATTTTGTAAGGATCACATTTTTCATAATGATTAATGTTTTTTGAACCACAACATGAAAAAGTATGATGAGACAAAGAAATACAGTACATATAACAGTCATACATGTATTTGAAATTTCATCTTTGTGTCATGATTATTCTAGTCTCATGTAAGGAAACTTTAAACCATGAAGCTTTTGTATTTAAAATGTATATTTGTAATTTACTTTTATGGCAAATTTAACTCACCAAGCTGCTTTTTGTATGTGAAAGAGAGTTGGTAAGTAGAAGAGTTCATACTTGAGTAATTGTGAAGTAAAGGTTAAGAAAGTCTGATTGTTTTTACAGAGGAAAGATACACTCAGCAGACTCATATAACCAAGTTTCACAGCCTCCTCCAGAGTAAATAGACTCAGCACATTCATAACTGAGGTAAACGGAGGAGTAACAACCTACACTATTTTTACAGCAGTCAAGTTTATTTGTCCTACAGCAGCCACCGTAGCTAGGATTATGCACTTCAACTGAGAAGTGCAGGAAAACTGAATTCAGCTGACTATGATCTGCAACCTACTAACAGCTAGCAGGGATATTTTCCACATTGTACCTTTAAGAAGAAAAACGGTTGGATGTATGAATCTAAAATCTAAATCGATGATTTCACATAGACGTACGCAATTTGAATCTACTGACAATGAAGATTAAAAGTTTAAAATGAGGCTCTTCTATTCATAAAAGCAACAGTTGCAGCATGCCAAACATGTATCTGTGTAATGTGAGACACAGCATTGGACATAACTCTTTAATAGCAATGAACAAAGTTAATGTAATTTAATGTGAACAGTCCTTGTGCTGTTTTTATTGCTGGCCCAACAAAACCTCAGTTTCTTGTCCTAAAACACTGATTTGGTCATCTGGAAACGTTTTCAGTGGGAGAAACGTTTCGTCACTCATCCAAGTGACTCTTCAGTCTCAGCTGACTGCAGGTTTCCCCCTTATAAACAGTACATTTGCATAATGACTGAAAATAGCCACTGAAGAACAATGGGCTGTGAGGTCAGTTTTTGATCATTAATATGCAAATTGTCATGACCATTGATTATCAACCACTAACAAAGACCATTAATCAATGGCATTGATACTTTTTATTGTGTCTTCTGATATTTTCATGTTGTGGTGATAGTTATTCTTATATATCCATATTCTGTTATTTTAAATCATGTTGTCAGGTTGATGTCGAATTCTTCTCTTTAAGCCAAGAACAACACTGTTTAAGCTGTTGTAACATGTTTGATCAAGATGAGGTAGAGGAAGAGCTGGCCACTACATTTGGACGTGATTAACAAAGCACCCTGTCAACGTCAGTCACAGAGCTGCAGTGAGGAACGGGAAGTCGAGCTTATGAAATGAGTCTCATGTTGTCTGTTTTACATATGTTGTTTTTCCAGTTTGTGTTCAGTGTTTTTCAGTTAATTTTCAGAATGAATTATTTGTTTTGGTTAGTTTTATATATTTATATCCATTTTAGTTTTGTATATATCTTTTTGTTTATTTTGTTAGTATCAACTATAATATGTTTGGTATTTTTTAGATGTAAAAAGCTATCAGTTGTTATTGATTCACAGACTTTCTCATGTACACACCTAGAGCTTTATATTTATAAAGATCTAGATAGGCCAATGGTCCCTCATGTCATGTGGACAAAATCAGAATATAATCAACTAAAACATTACTCTGTGAAAAATACCTCCAAAGGACATTTTTCTCATTTTTTTTAGTTTACATGTTTTTTTCTAGTTGCTGGTTTTCCAATCTTTAGATACAGCCCATTTTCTCATTTTCAGAATATTTTGGAACTATTCCACTCACAAAGGAACCAAAGCACCTGATATCAAACCGATCTTGTGCATTCATTAAATACCATCAAATCTGCAGCAATTGTGCTGCTGATGCTATCATGCTGGTATGAACCAATATCTGTGAGTCATGTTTCCAGCTCCTTGTTGAATCTACGCCATGAAGAACCTGGTACTAGCAAGGTGTACCTAATAAAGTGTAATAAAGTGAAAGACATGGAGAGCTTACTTTGTCAGCCAAAAGCAGAAGTTGCTAAATGAGATGGGTGTGACAGAGTTAAGAAACAACTTGCTCTGTGGCTGTAACGCGGTAGTATCTCTCTGTCTATAATCGCTTAAATCTCAACAAGACTGTAAGGATGGCAGACGAAGAAGTTAACTATGCCTCAGTCACATTCAACACCAAGAAACTATCCCGATCACAAGGTAAGTTAAGTTTTTCAAATATACTGCAAGAAGAAAAGATAAAACCAACACTGCAAATTTACACAATACGGATGTTTTTTACTGGTGTTTTCTGCAGTAATAGAGGTTAGAAAAAAAACTTGTAGAAATCAGGTCCAAGTTAGATGTTAAGCTAACTATCCCACCAGAATATTGAGGGGATTCATTCAGATGCCCAAACGACCTAAACTGATCGCTTGGGCATCTGATTTTGATGCATCCTGGTTGTGATGGTGGCTGATGAGGGGGAGGTCGGGGTATCTGCTTGGACCGTGTCCACAACCACAACCCCTCCCCACTTCCTAAATGGATGGGAGAAAATGTAAAGAAAAATGTATTTAATTAAATAAATAAATAAAAAGTGTAAAAGTCACACTTTGTTGAAAGACGATGAACCGTTAAGAATGAGTGTGTCCTCTGTGAACCAGTTCTAATCCACTGGAATTTACAGTATGTTTCATCTATCCATCCATTTCTTTAACTGCTTATCCCATGCAGACTAGTTGCATCTGCATGATGTTTAACTACAGATACTTTTTAAGGATATTAAACATGTTTTGAGTTATTTCACACTTTTTTGTTTACTAGATAATTCCATCTGTGTTCATTCATAGGTGCATTCCTTCAGTTAGAATCTACAATGTAAATAATCATGAAAATAAAGAAAGATCATTAAATGGCTGGTAATGTATATTTATACACATATCTATATGGACATCTGCTGCATTTATCTTTTTTGTTGTATTAATGAATAAAAGAAAGTTAAACGAACTACTAAATAGGCACTATAAAGTCCTATATTTGTGAATACTAATAAATCTTTAAACCTTTCAGTTAAAAAAGAGGAGGAAACCATTTATGATGATGTGAAAGTGAAACATAAAGCAACGGAACAAACTCCTGACACAAACAGTGAGTAATAAAAAGAAATCACAAATCCACCTGTAATCATGTCTAACACTGCAAAGATTTTTTAAAACTTTTACTACAAGATGTGGTGATGAGTACTAATCAGCTTCTAAATTCATTTACAGTGTGTTTTCATGCTATTATCCTTCATGTTCATAAGGGTTGGTAGGAGAGTACACTCTATAAAGGCTGTCATTGTAAAAGACAGGGGAGAGCAGGCTTTATACAGTACAGAATGCGTTCAGCTTGGCAAATTTACATAAATCTTCGATCGCTAGCAATGTGACTCTGAAGTGCTGTACTATATGTTTGTAAGTTTTCTCTCCAACAAACACAACAATGTTAACAAAATGGTTTGCACCGTCAAAGGCAACTGCGGCTGCCTTTGGTTTCACTCTATAATAGGCTACTGGACTTATTTTTCTACCAGTTTGAAATTTGAGAATGTTTAACCTCCTACGACCTGGCGTCCACATATGTGGACATCACATTTTGGGTTATTTATACCAAAATACTACCTGGCGTCCATATGTGGACATCACATTTTGGGTTATTTAGACAAAATACTCAATTTTGCTCTACAAGGGCCTGATATCCACTTATGAGGACATTATACTGCTACTGTTCTATCAAAATTTTAAATGAATATCCTTATATGTGGAGGTAAAATT
>NW_024583498.1:26553-37564 GCF_018398535.1 Haplochromis burtoni
AGGTAAAAAAATAAAATAAAATCTGGTAATTCTTTGTTTTTACATTCATACCCCAATATGGCCAAATATCAAAGAGAAATTAAAAATGCATGCTGTGGAAGAGTTCAGGTCTTAGGAGGTTAAGCAAGAGAGAAAAGTGTAAAAATGTTCATGCCTGTCTGAGTATGTAGTGTGTAGTGAGGCGTTTTACAGCCGTAAAACACCTATAATAATTGTAAAAAATAAAGTTGACTACTTGGTTTGACCTACCATGATTTCACTTATCGCGGGTTATTTTTAGAACGTAAACCCCGTGACAAACGAGGGACCGACCACTGTAAAGGAGTTGTCTGTATTAATTTTTCAAGAATTGTTCTCTATTTTTTAACCACACATTGAATTTTACCATTTACCATTTATAGAAATATCTGTTTAAAACTGGATTATTTATTGGCAGAAAATTATTTATTTACTTTAAAAAACAGTGTGTACATGTGTATTTTAGAGCCGATATGAGACTTGAGCAGTGCAAGATTAAATATAATACTTATTTTTTCAGATTTTTTTCTCTGGAAATGTATGCAACTTTTAATAACCAGTAAATAATAATGACATTCATTCATTCAAGCAATGAATGTAAAGTAAGTAAAGCAATATATTTCTGTCCTGTAGACGTCTCGATTGACGAGAGATCAGGCAGTAGACGTCATCACTATCAGCAGTTGGCCTGTTGTTTGGGCACATTTTGTGTCATTTTGGTGTTGGGCATCATAGCAGTCACAGTATACCGTAAGTATGAAAAAGATCAGTCAATACATACACTCACTTTAGAGCTCAGACAGATTTTAAAGCCTTTTTTTTTAAAACAACTTAACAGTCATACTTAAACTAATTTCTGTTAGTATTTGTAAAAGGAAAAAAAATTCATTTCTGGAAAAAAACTAATTACTGAAGAGAAAAAAGCAAAAGATACATTTTAATGAATACAATTTTGACTACATGTAATATTTTTGTGATTAGTTTTTTATCTTTAGAGTCAACCTTCCACAAAAAAAGATGCAACACTGAAATGATTTCACACAAAATCTGTGTATATGTGATTTGAGATACAATAATAAGCAATATTCTATAATAACAGTGAATGCAGCGTTTTTTAAGACAATCCATACGAAAAAAACATGTATGATGCGACCTAACATGAGACTCTATTCTGTTAGAAAGACAGGTGATGAACCTGACTGCAGAAAACCACAGCCTTAGAGAGAAAAATGAGCAGTTGGAGGCTCAGAATAAGGTGCTGGAGACAGAGAAGGAAAATCTAACAGAACAAATACGTGACATATCATGGAACAATCTCAATATTAGTCGATCTCAGTGGAGCATTGATGCCTACTGTCCCAAAGAAAATAACAGTATGTTCCAAATATATCATGTACAAAAATACCAAATTTAACAGAAATATGCAGTGATGTTTATTAACTGAGCTCTATCCTTGCAGACAGAGCATGTAAGCCTTGTCAGAATGGATGGGATCATGTTAAGTCCAGCTGCTATGCAGTTAATAATCCTGAACGTGATGAATGGAAAACCTGGGAAGAAGCTCAAGAAAACTGCAGAGAAAAGAGTTCAGATTTACCTGTTGTTATTAATGAAGAAGAAAAGGTACTGAGAAAACTGTGGGACACTTTATGACAGACTTCATGAAAATAAAAATGTAATTTCTTTAGCTTGAAAGCTTTCTTAGAGCAAATTGTTTAAATAACTCTGACAACTTTCTCTTTGTCCTCAGAAAACTGTCAGTGAAAACAGTTGGAAATATGATGAAAACAAAGGATACTGGATTGGTCTGAGAGTTAAAGATGGGAAATGGAAGTGGCTGGATGGAAGGAATCTGACTAATAGGTAAGAGACACTTTGAATCAATAGAAATTTCAAGTATTTCCAAAATCTGTGATAAATCAATTACAGTGTACCAGTGTCCATCAGCCTTGAGCAGAATTCTTGTTTTCCTCAGCTCCTGGATCGACCAGCCTCCTTCTGATGGTCACTGTGCAGTCTCTGTACAAAACGAAGGATTTAAATCAGTGAACTGTAATGAGAAGAACAGATGGATCTGCAAAAAGAAAGCTGTAGTTGTTTGAATACTGCAGTAAAAATATCATGACTGGTGGAGATTCTAAATACAAAAAAACAATGATATTACTATTAATGAAATCTTTAAATATATATTTTTTTAAATTGAGTTTACACAAAAAAAAGTTTAACAAAACTGTACTGATTTTGTTTGCCCAGCAGAGGGCACTGCATTACTTCCCATCAAAGACAGTGGTTGTCTAAAGTATCTGTATTCTGGCATTTCTATATTTAAGTGACAATTGTTGTTGTAAAAAAAATCAACCAACCGAACAAAAGAAACAAACAAACAGTACTGAACAAAATAAGCTGAACTTCCTGTTCTTTGCTGTTGCTCAATAGCAGATCTTGACAGTGTAGTGCCGGCTCTCCTCCTTCCACATCTGAATGTTGTTCTTAACTTGATTAAAACCATCCATTCATTCATTCTCTGCCGCTTATCCTTGGACAGGTCGCCAGTCTGTTGTAGGGTAACACATAGACAACCATTTGCACTCATATTCACACCTATGGGCAATTTAGAGTTTCCAATTATCCTATCCCCACTAACTGCATGTCTTTGGACTACTGGAGAAAGCTGGAGTACCCGGAGCGAATCCATGCCATCATGCGGAGAAGATGCAAACTCCACACAGAAAGACTGATGGTGGAACTGAACTCAGGACCTTCTTGCTGTGAGGCAACGGTGCTAACATGGTGGATGATGAACACAGGTCAAAAGGGTCAACACACTACCAGTCCACTCTCCTTGAGGCTTCCACAAAATTCAGACAGAATCCACACATTCCCAAATCCAAACTAGAATCACCTCACTACTCCGTGTCAGGCAATCTCCACACAAACCTGGTCACAGGGACAGACAGGTAAGAATTTCTTAGCAAACAGTTTTCACAGCAACAAGAATAGAAGCCAGGCTTCTATGAAGTGTTTCACTCGTTGATATCTGATCTTCTGCTACTTTCTTATGAAGCTGCCTGCACAGGATCATCAGAAGAAGTTGCGTGATTGTGACCAGGTGTGTGAGCTAGAAGGTGCAAAACCAGCCATGTCCTCACAATGCACACTTGCCGCCGCACACACACATACAGACGTATTTGCCAGAAGCAAGAACTCTGAAGCTCAGAATGGTTATTAGAAAAATCGGATCCACATAAACTCCATCATGTTCCACTAATCCCAATTTTTCTAAAAATGTCTGAAAAACCAGTTATTTATTAGCTTGCTAGCTATTCCTAAATGTGCCACATGTTTTGAATGTGCAGAAAAGATTTTTTTCTGAGGTTGGGAATATTTAAAAGCTTTTCTAATTTAAATCATTCAAAACAGAAATCTTGCTTTTAGACTGAGAACTTAATCTTAAACAAAAGTGTTCACTGGAAGGCACATTATACAGACAAAAATGACTCTATCCACCACAAATCTAATATCTGTCTAAATCTTATGTGTGAGTTCTGGGGCAATTCTAGGTTCAAACCTTTAGATGAGGCTCAGCTCCCAGTCATGATGTCATGCATGCATGCCTTGTAATTAATATTAATTGAACATGCTGCCTGCAAATGTCACCAACTCTTTCTACATTTGCAAACCACAATTCAATTGGATAAATATTACAATGTTACTTTCAAAAGCAACCTAATTAGTTGGATGGCCTATTGTAGTGTCGAAGAATAACTCAGAGTGAATAATCAGAGATTTCAATCTAATCCACCCATTTTAGGATGGAGACTTTAGTTATCAAATCCAAAGCAAAGGCTCAGTCGTTAAAGGAGTTAAAGAACTATTTGTGACAGATAAGAAACATGTACAACATTATTTTAGTCTCTTAACCACATAGAGGCAGTTCATCATCAGACACTGGAAAATCACCTGTCCATGGACCTGCACAAGGAGAAAACTGGTAATAATGTATTAGTATTGTATTGTATCTTTATTTCAGACATATACAGAAAAAACAATATATAGAAATACACATATTTGCATTTACATTTACAAATATGAATATATATGTAAATACACACGTATATGCTCAGACAAAACAAAGAGAAAGAAAATAAATAAAATAAAACAAAGTCTAAATGATATCAAATTACAACCATTAAGTCTAAAATGGAGTAGGAACAAGTATATACATACTTATTAATCCCTACCCCATGCTCAACATTCTATTGAATCCCACTTTTCACTGTTACCCCTAATTCCTTCATTACTTACCCCACACTATAAACAAGGAATGAAGGAAATGTATAAAAATAGCTACAGTGATAGATATAATTTTGATGCAATTTAGCATAGTTATATATACAATGGGTCATCAACTTTATCAGTTTCATATTCTTCCAAAAGCAGTTTTCGAAACATCTTTATGAACTGACTAATGCTTGAACATTGCAGTAGGTCCACAGGAAAACTGTTCCACAGTTTTACCCCACAAATGGTAATACAAAATGTTTTAACCTTTGTCCGTGCTTTAAGAGTCTTCAGATTTAATTTTCCCCTCAATTCACAGTCTCTGTCAAAAAACATCATCTGTACATTTCCTGGTAACATATTGTATCTGGCTTTGTACATAATTTTTTACAGTTTTATATTTTATAAGATTCATAAACTTCAAAATTTTTTAATTTCAAGAACATGATATTAGTGTGGTCTCTAAATCCTGCTTTAGTAATCATCCTGATGGCTTTTTTCTGAATTTTACATAATGGTTGAAGTGAAGTTTTGTATGTATTTCCCCAAATTTCAGTATTCAGTATTTCACAGTATTCCAAATATGGCAGTATAAGTGAACAGTAAAGTACCCAGAGTGATTTGGAAGGCAAAAAATGTTTAGCTTTACTCAGTACACAGATGCTTCTTTACAGTTTAGCTTGTATTTGCTGTATGTGAGGTTTCCAGCAGATTGTGTTGTCTATTATCACACCCAGAAATTTTGTATGAGAAACTCTACTTCAACATTATTTATCAACAATTTTGTTCCAGCTTCTTTTTTTTTCAATTTCCAAATAACATAAATGTAGTTTTATTCAAATTTAGTGATAACTTGTTTCTGTCAAACCATGTTGTCAGTTTAATCATTTCTTGTGTGACAATTTCCAAAAGCTGCTGTGAATTCTCTCCAGCACAAAAAACATTTGTATCATCTGCAAATAAAATAAATAATAATAATAATAATAATAATAATGGATTGGATTTATATAGCGCTTTTCAAGGCACCCAAAGCGCTTTATAATAAATAAATTCATAAATAAAATAAAAATCCTCCATTAATTCCAATGCATCAACTGGTTGTTCAAATGCATATAATCGGCAGTAAAATTCTTTGAAGGTGTTATTTATGGTTTCACTGTCATACGCGATCACTCTGAGCATCACAAATTGCTGTAATAACTTCTGATCATTGCTTGGTAAGATATGCCAAGTGTTTTCCATGTTCATAAAGTCTTTGTTTAGTAAACTTACGGTTAAGCTCCTCATCTTGCGTAAAAAGGCTATCTAAGGTTGATCTGACTGCAGCTATCACTTGCTGTGCAGGCAGGATTGGGGGAGTCAGCATAAGTCCTTCCTTTTGTTTTAAGCGCAGTCATTAAAAGATTCTGCTTCCTCAATTTCTGCCACCACTTACTAGTTGAGTAAGAAATAAAAATCCCTCTAGTGTACGCTTTAATAGTTTCCCACAATGCAGGTTGATGGACAAATAAACATCTAAACTCAGTGTTAAAATTGGATACAAATGTATAATCCCTTAAAATAGTTGTAGTAGCTGTATTTAACCTCCAGTATTTTTGCTCTATTCACCATACCTTTAAGAGAAAGATCCAGCACCACATTGGCATGGTCTGAAATTACAATACTATACTATAATATGGTAAATGGACTGATTCTTATATAGTGCTTTTCTACTCTCCTGGAATACTCAAAGCGCTCTCTACAACACGCTGCATTTACCCCATACACACCCATTCACACAAGCCCTGTTACCTATGCTTTCTAGCTATCATTCATCCGATGGATGCATCAGAGAGCAAATCTGTATCTTGCCCAAGGATATTTGGCATGCAAACTGGGGGGAGACAGGGATCGAACCACCAACCTTCTGATCAGCAGCTGACCTGCTCTACCTCCTGAGTGCTACAGCACTCAGTTTTCACACGATAAAACTGAGTGCAATGATAGCCCTGATTTTACTAAAAAATTAATCAATCCTAGTATGGCATTTGTGTGGTGCAGAGAAAAACGTGTATACTTTATCTAAAGGGTGTTTTATTCTCCATACATCCACAAATCCTAAGTCTTCACAGATAGAATTGAGTGCCTTAGCTCGTGGTGAAAGAGGCAGAGGCTAGTGGGGGAACCTGTCAATAAGAGGATTCAGTATACAATTGAAATCTCCACCCACTATAGAAATGTCAGAGTGCATCTCAGCAAAGTCTGTAAATACTGTGGTCATAAAAACAGACAGATGGGCGGGGGGGGTATGGTAGTAAACATTCAATATAGAAACAACCGCACCTAATAATATTCCCTTGACTATAATGTACCTTCCATGCTTGTCCATAAACACACTATATATTTGAAAAAGGGAGTTTTTTTCCTCACAAGGATTGCCACCCCTCTACTTCTTGAGGTAAATGAGTAAAAAAAATACCTGTCCAAATCCACCTTGCTGTAATTTAAGGTGTTCTACGTCATCTAAATGTGTTTCTTTTAAAAGTGCAATATCAACGTGTTCTTTTTTCAAAAACGTGAGTATTTTTCTCCTTTTAATAGGATTATGGACCCCTCTTAGATTCCATGTACACAAATCCGGTAGTACCTAACATGTTGACATCATAGCAGTGTCCAAGCATCCTGCTACATAATTACTATGCAACATGAACTCTACAAAAAAGGTGGATGTCGAGGCAAGTAGGCAAGGCAAGGCAAATTTATTTGTATAGCACAATTCAACAACAAGGTGATTCAAAGTGCTTTACAGTAATAAGTTGCTGCTCTTTCTGTGGCTTTTCATCAGACTTTTCCCCATTGCTGTGATGCTAAGATGCTCTCATGACTCATCAAGTGACACTACTGAACAACCATTTGGTGGCATGTAGTATGACGATGTCACATTTTAGCACCTGCTCAGATCACTTGGAACCCAGGTCAAGCAGGTACTAAAAAGTACTTGGTGCCAGGTACTATGACCTAATGGAAAACCCTTAAAACCGTGGCGAACTGTGCCGAGTCGATCCGAATACTTACTAGTGGAAAACACAAGCTTAACACTGAGACCAGGGGGAGACAGACAGGGAACATGGAACAGGGAGACAATAGTACTAAACAAGAAACGTGAAACACAGGGAAGGCACAGTGAGAGAAAACTAAAGTAAAACTCAAATATAACATAGTGAGAAAACAATTAAGAGAACCAAAACCACAAAGGACACTAAATCGAGGAATATTAATAAAACCCAAAATGACAGCACTTAAACATCAAAATTACACTTCAGAGATGCCAACTTTACAAGAAATTCTAAGAGGCTATCAGAAGTTAATTAAACTTAATTATAGTTAATTGAACTGACACCAGCATTTAAGATCTAAAGTAGCACTTGGCTGTTTTCATTTGTGTTGCTGAAAGAGGTTTCTTAAGTCCAGTGCTGTTTGTATACTGAGTTTCTGTTCCCTGTATTGATGCTGGATAGTGTTTTACTTCAAATCAAAGAAGGCTGTTGTCTGAAGTATCAGTATTTTGGTATTTTTATGTTGTTATATATCTGTATTTGACCGTATTCTTAGCTTTACTGGGTTATATTAAATCAAATTATTGGCACACCATGTCGATATGGATTGAAACCTGTGAGGAATGTTTCCTGAATCCTAAGAAGATTTAAGGCAGTTCTCAGGGCAAAAAAGGATCCAACCTGGTATTAGCATCATAAAGTGCCTGGTAGGTGTATAAAAGAACACACAGTGTAAAGTTCAAACATGCTGTAGGACAACTTGTTTTTTTTTTCAGCTAAAAGCAGAAGTTGTCAAAAGTGAAACATATCACAGAGTCAAAAACAACAGTCAAGAACTTCATATTATATTCATATCTGTGACTTTAACACTTTGTATTTCTCAGAATACCAAAAAGTCCAAAAGGCTTTGTCAGAGATCCTGGCTCATTGAGTCAGTATTTTCAGTTTTGCCTGTTTTCCTGTTTCATGTTTTGTTATGTTAGTCTCGGTCTGTTCCGTTCCACTTCCTGTGTGTGATTAGTCAGATTCAGTTCAGCTGTGTTCTCACCTGTCTCTCATCATCTGGCTGAGGACCATGGCCTCAGATTTGGAGGTGCTGATTCTCATTCCCACTACTTCAAATGAAGCCAACAGAACCACCTCATCTGCAAAGAGCAAAGATTCTGAGACCACCCAAGTGAAAGCCTTCCACCACTTGGCTACGCCTAGAAATTCTGTCCATAAAAATTATCAACAGTCCAAACAAAGTCCAATAACAAAACACAGCTTAGGTTCAGATCCGGGAGGCAGTTCCTCCAAATCATGCCCTGCCAAGTCTCATAGTCATTGCTCACATGACCGTTTAAGTCTCCCAGTAGGATAACAGAGTCCCCAGGTGGAGCACCCTCAAATACTCCCCCAGGGACAAGAGGAAGGCCGGGTACTCTGAACTGTCATTTGGCACATAAGCGCAGATGACAGTCAGGACCAAATCCCCGACCTGAAGGTGCAGGGAACACCAGGAGAAACCACAACGTACAGGCAGCAAGCCAAGGGGATACTAAGATACCCACTCAAACTCCAGACTAAGTCCAGCCCCCTCTCCAGAAAACTGGTTTCAGAGTCCAAGCTGTGTGTTAAGGTGAGACGGACTACATCTAGCCGGTACCTCTCAACTTCATGTACTAACTTAGGTTCCTTCCCCACCAGAGAGGTGACATTCCATCTCCCTATAGCTAGTCTAGGTATCCGGGGATCGGTCCACCCGGGCCTCCTCTCCTAGCCACGGCTAGGCGCACATTGCACCTGACACCCCACAGCTCCTCCTGCGGTGGTGGGCCTGCAGGAGGACGGGCCCATGTCCCTTTTTCGGGCTGTGCCTGGCAAAACACCCATGGACTAATGCCCAGCCACCAGACACTCGCCCTCGGGCACACTCCCCGGGCCTGGCTCCAGGACATTGCCTCGGTAACCCTATCGTGGGCAGTGTGAACTGTTCCCTTGATCGTGTACTCATAGGGGTCTTCTGAATAGCTCTTTGTCTGGTCCCTCACCCAGGACGAATTTGCCATGGGAGACCCTACCAGAAGGCAAAAGCCCACGGACAACATAGCCCCTGGGATCCCTGGGACACACAAACCCATTCACCACGATAAGGTAGCGATTCGCCCAAACAATTGAAAGATGGAATAAGTGCTTTATAACTGTTGGTATGAAACTGTGCTGTGGTGAACCATGAACTAGTGGATTTGCAAACTTCAGAAATCTATTGGATAGCCTGTGAAGATAAGTAAGTAAATTAAAACATGGACATTGTAAGTTGCTGCTGCTGTTTGGCCAATAGTGGGCACTGTATTGCTAATCTCTGGCTCGCTTCCATAGTTTGGTTTTTGTCCTGTCTTTCTGCCCATCAACCATACCATTCATTGAAGGATGATGGCTGCCCCTTTATGAACTTGATACTGTTGGAGGTTTCTTTCTCTCAAAAGGGAGTTTTTCTTCCCCACTTCACCAAGTGCTTCCTCAAAGGGGGTTATTCAATTGTTGGGATTTTCTCTGCATTATTGTCGGGTTTCTACCAATATAAATACTAGACCTCCCGAAAGCCTCGGGAATTTAATAAAGTCTCAAATTATAAAGCAAGTTTAGTCTTTTATAGCTCCTAAAACTATATCATTAGGTTTATTTTTTTTTGCTGGACATCTTGGGAAGAAAAAGGAACCTGTCCTCTGAACTGACAAAGTATGAGTTTATATGTTCACACTAGTTTCTCTTGTATATCTGAATGTTTTTCCCTCTCTAATGATCATCTGTCCAGATTTTCTTTCTGCTTTTCATGCAGTGCCTGCTGGACCACCACCATTTGTGGAAATCATTTGAAAAAACACACTGACAAATTGTTGCATTAACAAGGAAAAGTGTATGTTTGTTTTGAGGTATTATCAAGAAAGGAACAGATGAAAACAGAAGTAAATGAGAACAAGTTGCAGACATTCCCAATGAGTTACTGCTAAATAAATATCCTGTCACACCAACGCTGTGAAAAAAAAAACTTCTCTGACCTTGCCTATCATCTATATCAGTAAAAAGCAGAAGTTGGACGAAAAGAGAGAAATGAAAGGCGTGGAAACAACTTTTTTTTAAATGATTCGCTTTAGTTTTAACACAGTGCTATTTTTTGGTGCACAAGTTATGAGAAGCTCAACAGAAAGACTTCAGCAATGGCAGAGCAGAAGTTTAACAGCACACCATTCAATCTAAAACCTAAAAAGCGATGCCAGTCAGAAGGTAAGCTAAGCTTTTCAAATACGTGCATCAGCAAAAGATATTTTCAAACTCACGCTGTAGACCATGTAGATGAACATCACAATTAATAACTATAGGAGATGTTTTACTGTACAAAGTATATGACTGCTGACACCAACATCTTTGTGTTTTTATCATTTCAAGCAATGTTTTTTCTTTTAATGTTTTTTGTCTGCATTATTAATAAATGTAAATAAAAACTACCTAAACCAAGACAAGTAAGAGGATGAGATACTAAAAGTGCTTCGGTATTTACACTCAGTAGCTCAGGAACAGAGCAGGAGGGAAAAGCAAGAGAAAGAAAGAGAGCCAGGGACAACAACATCACATTAGAAAGGTATAGTAATCATCCACAACTATTTTCAGTTGCAGATGATAAAGGATTCAGAAAG